>NW_027603023.1:0-23000 GCF_053455715.1 Rhinoraja longicauda
AACCCTACAAGGACGGGCACAACGGGGAAAGAGGGGTACTGGGAAAAGGGGAGGTCCTCCCTCCCTCCCCCCCTTCCCTCTCCCCTTCCCCCTCCCCCTTCCCCCCTCCCCTCCCTCCCTCCCCCCTCCCTCCCCCCTACCCCCTCCCTCCCCTCTCCCTCCCCCCTCCCCTCCCCCCTCCCATCCCACAACGGGTAAAGAGGGGTACTGGGAAAACAGGTGGTCACCCTCCCCCCTCCCTCCCCGCCTCCCGGTTACAATGGAAACCCTACGAGGACGGGCCCAACGGGCCCACTTGGTCTAGTATACTATTAAAACTCAGATCTTGTGTATATTTTTGAGAATGACCTGAACCGTACGTAACATCGATTGCGGAAAAAAGGCGAACCGTAGCGCCACGGTTTTCGCACCGCCTCAATCGCCAATCTCGCGCTCGCTCGGCCGTGATATTTTCACTTAATTTGGTATCGTATTTTTTAAGTTACAGAGGTTTTAAAGCGCTGCCCCCCCCCCCTTTTCAGGGGGGCGCTGCGGTGCGGATTTAGTCTTCAGCGTGTGATGTCACAATGCCCCTGTGAGATGAGCTCGAGCTGACCCCCCTTCCCCCCCCCCTTCAGCGTGTGATGTCACAATGGACAAGCAGCTGCTATTGGGTGTCTACTCTTTACAAATTTACATCTTTTTATTTTTAACCTTTTTTTCAAGGTCTTCAGCTTGTGACGTCACAATGCTTGTGTGAGATGGGTTCAACATTGTTGCGAAAAGCAGCTGATTGTTTTTTAAAGTTGTGTTTTTTATTGCAAGTCACTTAACATGGGGCCCCTAATGCTCGTGGGCCACCGGGGCAAGTGTTTCGAAAAAAGAAAGGGGAGGTCCCCCTTCCCCCCTCAACCCCTTCCTCCCCACTCCATCCCCACTCCCTCCCCCCCTCCTCCCCAACTCCCTCCCCATCCCTCCCCACCTCCCTCACCCCTCGGGGACGTGCCCAACGGGGAAAGAGGGGTACTGGGATAATGGGAGGTCCCCCTCCCTCCCCCTTCCCCCCTCCTCCCCCCTCCATCCACCTCCCCCCCTTCCCCCCTACACCCCTCCCCTCCCCCCCTTCCCTCCCCTCCTCCCTCCACACCTCCCTCCCTCCCCCCACCCTCCCCGCCTCCCGGTTACAATGGAAACCCTACGAGGACGGGCCCAACGGGAAAGAGGGGTACTGGGAAAACGGGTGGTCCCCCTCCCTCCCCCCTCCCTACCCCCTCCCTCCCCTCTCCCACCCCCCCTTCCCCCCTCCCCTCCCCCCTCCACACCTCCCTCCTCCCTTCCCTCCCCCCCCCACTCCCCTCCCGGTTTCAATGGAAACCCTACGAGGACGGGCACAACGGGGAAAGAGGGGTACTGGGAAAAGGGGAGGTACCCCTCCCTCCCCCTTCCCCATCCCCTCCCCCTCCCTCCCCCCCTACTCCCCTCCCTCCCCTCTCCCTCCCCCCTTCCCCCCTCTCCCTCCCCCCTTCCCCCCTCCCCCCCTCCCCCTCCCCCTCCCCTCCTCCCTCCACACCTCCCTCCTCCCTCCCTCCCCCTTCCCTCCCTCCCCTCCTCCCGGTTACAAAGTAAACCCTACGAGGACAGGCCCAACGGAGAAAGAGTGGTACTCGGAAAAGGGGAGGTCCCCCTCCCTCCGCCCTTCCCCTCCCCTCTCCCTCCCCCCTTCCCCCCTCTCCCTCCCCCCCTCCCCTCCCCCCTCCCCTCCCTCCCTCCCCCTCCGCTCCTCCCTCCACACCTCCCTCCTCCCTCCCTCCCCCTTCTCTCCCTCCCCTCCCGGTTACAATGGAAACCCTACGAGGAAGTGCCCAACGGGGAAAGAGGGGTACTGGGAAAAGGGGAGGTCCCCCTCCCTCCCCCTTCCACCATCCCTCCCTCCCCCCTTCCCCCACCCCCCTCCCCCCTCTCCCCTCCCCCCTCCCTCCACCTCCCCCCCTTCCCCCCTTCCCCCTCCCCCTCCCCTCCCCCCCCTCCCTCCCCCTCCCCTCCTCCCTCCACACCTCCCTCCTCCCTCCCTCCCCCTCCCTCCCTGCCTCACGGTTACAATGGAAACCCTACGAGGACGGGCCCAACGGGGGAAAGGGGTGTGCTGGGGAAAGGGGGGGGGGTAGAGTAAGAGTGTATCTGGGGGAGAGAGAATGGGGGGGTCTGAGAATGGGGACTGGGGAGGGGGACAACAGGGGGCTTGGTGGTTTGGGAAAGAAGAGTACTGGGAAAAGGGGAGGTCCCCCTCCCTCCCCACTCTCCTCCCTCCCTCATCTCTCCCTCCCTCCCGTCCCAGCAGCGCTGACCGCCGGGAGGTGTAGTCGCCGTCGCCTCTCCCGCTGTTTGATTTCATTTATAACAAAGACATTTATTTAAATGAGGAATGTGATTTTCATTAAGTTTGATTTTATTTATTTTAAAAAAGCTGATGCTCTATAGATAAGTTTATTTCCTTTTCACAAAGAACGCTGTTTATTTTAAAGTAAAATAGACCCTCCCCCCCACCCCCCTCCCTCCCCTCTCCCTCCCCATCCCCCTCCCCCCCTTCCCCCTCCCCTCCCCCCTCCACTCCACCCTCCCCCTCCCCCCACCCTCCCCCTTCCCTCCCTCCCATCCTCCCGGTTACAATGGAAACCATACGAGGACGGGCCCAACGGGCACACTCGTGCTAGTCTATATACTACTAAAACTCAGATCTTGTAGGTTTGTATATATATTCCACTGATGTCGGCTGAATACGGCAATTCCGGCAAAACGGTGAACCGTAGCGCCACGATTTTTGAACCACTTTAATCAGCATGCGGTTCGCTGCTGGAAAATGATATTTTTATTTAATTCGGATGTATATTTACGTTAAGTTACAGAGGTCTAAAAGTGCTGCCCCCCCTCATTTATCGAAGCTTTGACAGAAGGGGGGCGCTGCGGTCCGGCAGTGCTCAGTACGCATGCGCGGAATCTCCTCACTCTGTACTCAGCACGCATGCGCGGCATCTCCTCACTCGCACCAAAACAATGGACGCCGTTAGCGGCGCCAGCCCGCGATCACCGGCTCACCTCTCCTCTCTCCCCTTGCTTCTCTCCTCTCTCCCAAACCAGGGAGAACATCTCCCCGCTATCCCCCCCCCCCCGGCCCCATCCCCCCTCACTCTCTCCCCCCTCCACCACTCCCTGGGTGTGGGCACGGGCCCAACGGGCCCGCTTTGAACGGGCACACTTGTTCTAGTATAATATTAAAACTCAGATCTTGTAGGTTTGTATCAGGATTTGTGTATATATCAGTGATTCCGGCAAAACTGTAAACCGTGGCGCCACGGTTTTTGCACCGCCTTGATCACCAACCTCCCGGCTGACCGGCCGCGATATTTTCATTTAATTTGTTCGTATGTTTTTTAAGTTACAGAGGTTTTAAAGCGCTGCCCCCCACCTTATTGAAGTTTCTATAGAGGGCGCTGCGGTGCGGATTTAGTCTTCAGCGTGTGATGTCACAATGGACAAGCAGCTGCTATTGGGTGTCTGCTCTTTACAAATTTACATCTTTTTATTTTTAACCTTTTTTTTCAAGGTCTTCAGCTTGTGACGTCACAATGCTTGTGTGAGATGGTTGCTACATTGTAGCGAAAGGCAACTGATTGTTTTTTAAAGTTGCGTTTTTTATTGCAAGTCATTTAACATACACAGATCAGCATTGGGCCCCTATGCTCGTGGGCCACCGGGGCAAGTGTTTCGAAAAAAGAAAGGGGGGGTCCCCCTTCCCCCCTCAACCCCCTCCCTCCCCTCCCCCCCTCCCCATAACCCCTCCCCCTCCCACCCCTTCCCCCCCTCCCCTCCCACCCCTTCCCCCCTCCCCTCCCCCCCCTCCATCCCCCTCCCTCCTCCCTCCCTCCCCCCTCCCTCCCCGCCTCCCAGTTACAATGGAAACCCTACGGGGACGGGCCCAACGGGGAAAGAGGGGTACTGGGAAAAGGGGAGGTCCCCCTCCCTCCCCCTTCCCCCCTCCCCTCCCCCCTCCCTCCCCCCCCTACCCCCTCTCCCTCCCCCCTTCCCCCCTCCCCCCTCCCCTCCCCCTCCCCTCCTCCCTCCACACCTCCCTCCTCCCTCCCTCCCACTTCCCTCCCACCCTTCCTCCCGGTTACAATGAAACCCTTACGAGGACGGGCCCAACGGGAAAGAGGGGTACTGGGAAAAGTGGAGGTACCCCTCCCTCCCCCTTCCCCCTCCCCCCTACCCCTCTCCCTCCCCCTCCCCCCCTTCCCCCCTCCCCCACTCCCCTCCCCTCCCCCCTCCCTCCCCCTCCCCCCTAACCCCTCCCTCCCCTCTCCCTCCCCTTCCCCACCCCTCCCCTCCCACCCCCTCCCCTCCTCCCTCCACACCTCCCTCCCCCTTCCCTCCCTCCCCTCCTCCCGGTTACAATGGAAACCCTACGAGGACGGGCCCAACGGGGAAAGAGGGGTACTGGGGAAAGGGGAGGTCCCCCTCCCTCCCCCCTTCCCCCCTTCCCTCCCCCCTCCCTCCCCCTCCCCCCCTACCCCTCTCCCTCCCCCCTCCCCTCCCTTCACCCCTCCCCTCCCCTCCACCCTCCTCCTCCCCTCCTCCATCCACACCTCCCTCCTCCCTCCCTCCCCCTTCCCTCCCTCCCCTCCTCCCGGTTACAATGGAAACCCTACGAGGACGGGCCCAACGGGAAAGAGGGGTACTTGGAAAAGGGGAGGTCCCCCTCCCTCCCCCCTTCCCCCCTTCCCTCCCCCCTCCCTCACCCTCCCCCCTACCCCTCTCCCTCCCCCCTCCCCTCCCTTCACCCCTCCCCTCCCCTCCTCCCCTCCTCCTCCCCTCCTCCATCCACACCTCCCTCCTCCCTCCCTCCCCCTTCCGTCCCTCCCCTCCTCCCGGTTACAATGGAAACCCTACGAGGACGGGCCCAACGGGGAAAGAGGGGTACTGGGATAAGGGGAGGTCGCCCTCCTCCCCCTTCCCCCTCCCCTCCCCCCCTCCCTCCCCCTCCCTACCCCCCTCCCTCCCCCCTCACCCCCCCTCTCCCTCCCACCCTCCCCCCTCCCCTCCCCCCTCCCTCCCCCCTCCCTCCCCCTCCCTTCCTCCCTCCACACCTCCCTCCTCCCTCCCTCCACCTTCCCTCCCTCCCCTCCTCCCGGTTACAATGGATCCCTACGAGGACGGGCCCAACGGGGAAAGAGGGCGTACTGGGAAAAGGGGAGGTCCCCCTTCCTCTCCCTCTCCCCTCCCCCCTCCCTCCCCCCCTACCCCCTCCTCCTCCCCCTCCCCTCCCCTCCCTCCCTCCCCCCTCCCTCCTCCCGACCCCCTCCCTCCCCTCTCCCTCCCCCATCCCCCCTCCCCTCCCTCCCCCTCCCCTCCCTCCCTCCACCTCCCTCCCCCTTCCCTCCCCCCACCCTCCCCCTTCCCTCCCCCTTCCCTCCCCCTTCCCTCCCCCCCCACTCCCCTCCCGTTTACAATGGAAACCCTACGAGGACGGGCCCAACGGGCACACTTGTGCTAGTCTAATCTTACTAAAACTCTGACTTGTATGTATATCTGTAACAGTGATTTCGGCTGATTTCTGCAAAACGGTGAGGCGTAGCGCCACAATGTTTGCACCGCCTTAATCACCACGCTGAACGCTGCTGGAAAATGATATCGTATATTTTTTAAGTTACAGAGGTTTAAAAGTCTTTTGTTAAATCTCTCATTTTTCCGGCTGATTTTCGGCAAAAACGGTGAACCGTAGCGCCACGATGTTTGCACCGCCTTAATCACCACGCTGAACGCTGCTGGAAAATGATATCTTTATTTGATTCGGTCGTATATTTTTTAAGTTACAGAGGTTTTAGTTTTATTTTTTAAATTCCAGCCGTCTTTTCCATGGCCTTCAGCGTGTGACGTCAAAATGCCCATGCACCCCCCTCCTACTGATTTATTGAAGGCTTTCAGCGTGGCGCTGCTGTGCGTCTGTGCCCCTCTCTCCCTTGCTTCTCTCCTCTCTCCCACACCCGGGAGATCCTCTCCCCGCTATCCCCCCCCCCCCCGGATCTTTCACTGATGCTCTCTCACCCCCCCCGGACCTTTCACTAATGCGCTCCCCGCCCCCGACCTTTCACTGATGCGCTCCCCCCCCCCAGCTATCCCCCCCCCGGGCCTTTGAATGATGCGATCTCCTGCACCCCCCCCCCGGACTTTTCACTGATCCGATCCCCCGCACCCCCCCCCCCACCGGGCCTTTAACTGATGCTAAGAGTGTGTCTGGGGGAGAGAAGATGGGGGGGGTCTGAGAATGGGGAATGGGACAACAGGGGTAGTGCGGAGGGGAAATGGTGGTGGGGGAAAGAGGGGTACTGGGAAAAGGGGAGGTCCATATCCCTCCCCTCTCCCCCATCCCTCCCTCCTCCCCTCCCCCTCCCCCCTCACTCTCTCCCCCCTCCACAAATACCGCCCCATCTCTCATCACCCTCCCCCCCTCCATCCTCAACACCTCCCTCCCTCCACCACTCCCTCCCCGCCCAAGGGAGGGTGTGGGGAGAGTAAGAGTGGGGCTGGGGGAGGAGAAAATTGGGGGTGTGGGGACGGGCCCAACGGGCCCGCTTTGAACGGGCACACTTGTTCTAGTATACTATTAAAACTCAGATCTTGTATGTATGTATATATATTTCACTGATGTCGGCTGAATACGGCAATTTCGGCAAAACGGTAAACCGTTTTTTCTACGGCCTTAATCACCACGCGGTTCGCTGCTGGTAAATGATATTTTTATATAATTTGGTCGCATATTTTTTAAGTTACAGAGGTTTTAAAGCGCTGCCCCCCCTCATTTATCGAAGTTTTGACAGAAGGGGGGGCGCTGCGGTGCGGATTAATCTTCATTGTGATGTCACAATGCCCCTGTGAGATGAACTCGAGCTGACCCCCCTTCCCCCCCCCCCCCCCCCCGCGGTATTCAGCGTGTGACGTCACAATGCCCCTGTGCTACATTGTTGCGAAAAACTGTCAAGTCAAGTCAATTTTATTTGTATAGCACATTTAAAAACAACCCACGTTGACCAAAGTGCTGTACATCTGATTAGGTACTAAGGAAAAAAATGAAATATAAAAACAGTTCACAGCAAACAGCAAACAGTTCACAGTTCACAAACACGCAAACAGTTCACAGCACCTCCTCAATGAGCCTCAAACGCTAGGGAGTAGAAATAGGTTTTGAGCCTGGACTTAAAGGAGTGGATGGAGGGGGCAGTTCTGATGGGGAGAGGGATGCTGTTCCACAGTCTAGGAGCTGCAACCGCAAAAGCTCGGTCACCCCTGAGCTTAAGTCCGGAAGTTTAGTGACCGGAAATTTTGTGAAAAGACACTGAGAGTGTGTCTGGGGAGAGTGATCGTTGCGGAGGGGGCTTGGTGGTGGGGGGAAAGAGGGGTACTGGAAAAGTGGAGGTCCCCCTTCCCCCTTCAACCCCTTCCTCCCCCCCTCCTTCCCACCTCCATCCCACTCCCTCCTAAAACTCCTCCCCCTCCCTTCCCAACTCCCTCCACCCTCCCTCACCCCTCCCCCCTAACTCCGCCCGTCCCCCTCCATCCCTCCATACCTCCCTCCCCCCTCCCCTCCCCCTCCCTCCCCCTTCCCCCCCCTACCCCTCTCCCCCTCCCTCCCCCTCCCCTCCTCCCTCCCTTCCCTGCCTCCCCTCCTCCCGGTTACAATGGAAACGCTAGGGAGTAGAAATAGGTTTTGAGCCTGGAATAAAGGAGTGGATGGAGTGGGCAGTTCTGATGGGGAGAAGCATGCTGGTCCACAGTCTAGGAGCTGCAACCGCAAAAGCTCGGTCACCCCTGAGCTTAAGACCGGAAGCTTAGTGACCGGAAATTTTGTGAAAAGACACTGAGAGTGTGTCTGGGGGAGAGAGATCGTTGCGGAGGGGCTTGGTGGTGGGGGGAAAGAGGGGTACTGGGAAAAGTGGAGGTCCCCCTTCCCCCCTCAACCCCTTCCCTCCCCCCCTCCTTCCAACTCCATCCCCACTCCCTCCTAAAACTCCTCCCCCTCCCTCCCCAACTCCCTCCACCCTCCCTCACCCCTCCCCCTAACACCCCCCCATCCCTTACATCCCTCCCTCCCCCCTCCTTCCCCCATCCCCTCCCCCCTCCCTCCGCCACCCCCCTACGTATCTCCCTCCCCTCCCCCCTTCCCCCCTCCCCTCACCCCCTCCCCCCCTCCCCCCTCCCCCTCCACACCTCCCTCCTCCCTCCCTCCCCTTACCCCCCCCAATCCCCTACCGGTTACAATGGAAACCCTACGAAGAGGGGCCCAACAGGGAAAGAGGGGTACTGGGAAAAGGGGAGGTCCCCCTCCCCCCTCACTCCCCCTCCCTCCCACTCCCCCTACCCCCCCACCCACCCCTCTCCCTCCCCCTTCCCCTCCACCCTCCCCTCCCCCCCCTCCCTCCCCCTCCCCTCCTCCCTCCCTTCCCTGACTCCCCTCCTCCCGGTTACAATGGAAACCCTACAAGGACGGGCCCAACGGGGAAAGAGGGCTACAGGGAAAAAGGGAGGTCCCCCTCCCTCCCCACTTCCCCCCTCCCCCCTCCCTCCCCTCTCCCTCCCCCTCCCCCTTCCTCCCCTCCTCCCTCCACACCTCCCTCCTCCCTCCCTCCCCCTTCCCTCCCTCCCCTCCTCCCGGTTACAATGGAAACCCTACGAGGACGGGCCCAACGGGGAAAGAGGGGTACTGGGAAAAGGGGAGGTCCCCCTCCCTCCCCCTTCCCCCCTCCCCCTCCCTCCCCCTCCCCCTAACCCTCTCCCTCCCCCCTCCCCCCCCCCTTCCCCCCTCCCTCCCCTCCCCTCCTCCCTCCACACCTCCCTCCTCCCTCCCTCCCCCTTTCCTCCCTCCCCTCCTCCCGGTTACAATGAAACCCTACGAGGACGGGCCCAACGGGCACACTTGTGCTAGTATACTATTAAAACTCAGATCTTATGTTATGTATGTATATATTTTTGAGAATGACCTGAACCGTACGTAACATCGATTGCGGAAAAAAGGCGAACCGTAGCGCGACGATTTTCGCACCGCTTCAATCGCCAATCTCGCGCTCGCTCGGCCGTGATATTTTCACTTAATTTGGTCGCGTATTTTTTAAGTTACAGAGGTTTTAAAGCGCTGCCCCCCACCCCCCCCCTTTTCAGGGGGGCGCTGCGGTGCGGATTTAGTCTTCAGCGAGTGATGTCACAATGCCCCTGTGAGATGAGCTCGAGCTGACCCCCCTCCCCCCCCCCTTCAGCGTGTGATGTCACAATGGACAAGCAGCTGCTATTGGGTGTCTACTCTTTACAAATTTACATCTTTTTATTTTTATTTCAAGGTCTTCAGCTTGTGATGTCACAATGCTTGGGTGAGATGGGCTACATTGTTGCGAAAAGCAAATGATTGTTTTTTAAAGTTGTGTTTTTTATTGCAAGTCACTTAACATACACAGATCAGCATTGGGCCCCTATGCTCGTGGGCCACCGGGGCAAGTGTTTCGAAAAAAGAAAGGGGAGGTCCCCCTTCCCCCCTCAACCCCTTCCTCCCCACTCCATCCCACCTCCATCCCCACTCCCTCCCCCCCTCCTCCCCAACTCCCTCCCCATTCCTCCCCACCTCCCTCACCCCTCGGGGACGGGCCCAACGGGTAAAGAGGGGTACTGGAAAAAGGGGAGGTCCCCCTCCCTCCCCCCTTCCCCCCTCCCTCCCTCCACCTCGCCCCTTCCCCCTCCCCCCCTTCCCCCCTCCCCTCCCACCCCTTCCCCCTCCCCTCCCCCCTCCACCCCCTCCCCTCCTCCCTCCCTCCCTCTCCGCCTCCCGGTTACAATGGAAACCCTACGAGGACGGGCCCAACGGGGAAAGAGGGGTACTGGGAAAACGGGTGGTCCCGTTTTATTTCTGACCTTTTTTTAAAAAGTCTTCAGGTTGTGACATCACAATGCTTGTGTGAGATGGGTGCAACATTGTTTCAAAAAGCAATAAAAAGATCGCCGTGAGAAGCACTTAGTCACCGGGAATGTTGCCAAAAAAGCACTAATTGTTTTAAAGTAGTATTTTTTGTTATTGCAAGTCACTTAACATACACAGATCAGCATGGGGCCCCTATGCTCGTGGGCCACCGGGGCAACTGTTTCGAAAAAAGAAAGGGGAGGTCCCCCTTCCCCCCTCAACCCCTTCCTCCCCACTCCATCCCACCTCCATCCCCACTCCCTCCCCCCCTCCTCCCCAACTCCCTCCCCATTCCTCCCCACCTCCCTCACCCCTCGGGGACGGGCCCAACGGGTAAAGAGGGGTACTGGGAAAAGGGGAGGTCCCCCTCCCTCCCCCCTTCCCCCCTCCCTCCCTCCACCTCGCCCCTTCCCCCTCCCCCCCCTTCCCCCCTCCCCTCCCACCCCTTCCCCCTCCCCTCCCCCCTCCACCCCCTCCCCTCCTCCCTCCCTCCCTCTCCGCCTCCCGGTTACAATGGAAACCCTACGAGGACGGGCCCAACGGGGAAAGAGGGGTACTGGGAAAACGGGTGGTCCCGTTTTATTTCTGACCTTTTTTTAAAAAGTCTTCAGGTTGTGACATCACAATGCTTGTGTGAGATGGGTGCTACATTGTTTCAAAAAGCAATAAAAAGATCGCCGTGAGAAGCACTTAGTCACCGGGAATGTTGCCAAAAAAGCACTAATTGTTTTAAAGTAGTATTTTTTGTTATTGCAAGTCACTTAACATACACAGATCAGCATGGGGCCCCTATGCTCGTGGGCCACCGGGGCAAGTGTTTCGAAAAAAGCACAGAGTGTGTCTGGGGGAGCGAGAGAATGGGGGGGTCTGAGAATGGGGACTGGGGAGGGGGACAACAGGGGTCGTTGCGGAGGGGGCTTGGTGGTGGGGGAAAGAGGGGTACTGGGAAAAGGGGAGGTCCCCCTTCCCCCCTCAACCCCTTCCTCCCCCCTCCTTCCCACCTCCATCCCCACTCCCTCCCCCCCTCCTCCCCAACTCCCTCCCCCCTCCGACCCCACCTCCCTCACCCCTCCCCCTAACTCCCCTCCCCCCTAACTCCCCACCCTCCCTCCTTCCCTCCATCCCTAGCCCCCTCCCCCCACCCTTCCATCCCTCTCCCCCTCCCCCCTCCCTCCCCCCTCCCTCCCCCCCCTTCCGGTTACAATGGAAACCCTACGGGGACGGGCCCATGGGGGAAAGAGGGGTACTGGGAAAAGGGGAGGTCCCCCTCCCTCCCCTCCCCCCTCCCTCCCCTCCCCCCTCACTCCCCTCCCCCTCCCTCCCCTCCCCCCTCCCTCCCCCTCCCTCCCCTCCCCCTCCCTCCCCTCTCCCCCTTCCCCCCTCCCCCCTTCCACCCACCCCTACCCCCCTCCCTCCCCCTCCCCCCTCCACACCTCCCTCCTCCCTTCCCTCCCCCCCACTCCCCTCCCGGTTACAATGGAAACCCTACGAGGAAGGGCCCAACGGGGAAAGAGGGGTACTGGGAAAAGGGGAGGTCCCCCTCCCTCCCCTTCCTCCTTCCCTCCCCCCTACCCCCTCCCTCCCCTCTCCCTCCCCCCTTCCCCCTCCCCCCTCCCCTACCCCTCCCCCTCCCCTCCTCCCTCCACACCTCCCTCCTCCCTCCCTCCCCCTTCCCTCCCTCCCCTCCTCCCGGTTACAATGGAAACCCTACGAGGAAGGGCCCAACGGGGAAAGAGGGGTACTGGGAAAAGGGGAGGTCCCCCACCCTCCCCTTCCCCCTTCCCCCTCCCTCCCCCCTCCCTTCCCCTCCCCCCCTCCCTCACCTCTCCCTCCCCTTGCCCCCTCCCCTCCCCCTCCCTACCCCCTACCCCTCTCCCTCCCCCCTCCCCCCTTCCCCTCCCCCTCCCTCCCCCCTCCACACCTCCCTCCTGGGAAAAGGGGAGGTCCCACTCCCTACCCCTCCCCTCCCCCTCCCTCCCCCTCTCTCCACCCCCTTCCCCCCTCCCCCCCTTCCTCCCTCCCCTCCCCCCCTTCACCCTCCCCTCCCCCCCTCCCTCCCCCTCCCCTCCTCCATCCACACCTCCCACCCCCTCCCTCCCCCTCCCCCCAACCCCCTCCCTCCCCACCCCCCTCCCCCCCACCCCCCCTCCCTCCCCACCCCCTCCCTCCCCTCTCCCTCCCCCCTTCCCCCCTCCCCTCCCCCCTCCTCCCTCCCTCCACTTCCCTCCCTCCCCTCCTCCCGGTTCAACGGGGAAAGAGGGGTATTGGGGAAAAGGGGAGGTCCCCCTCCCTCCACCCTTCCCCACTCCTTCCCCCTCCCTCCCCCTTCCCCCTCCCTCCCCCCTCCCCCCCACCCCCCCTCCCTACCCTACCCCCTCCCTACCATCACCCTCCCCCTCCCTCCCCCTCCACTCCTCCCTCCACACCTCCCTGCTCCCTCCCTCCCCTTCCCTCCCTCCCCTCATGCCAGTTACAATGGAAACCCTATGAGGACGGGCCCAACGGGGAAAGAGGGGTACTGGGAAAAGGGGAGGTCCCCCCTCCCTCCCCCCCTTCCCCCTCCCCTCCCCCCTCCCTCCCCCTCCCCTCCACCCTCCACACCTCCCTCCTCCCTCCCTCCCCCTTCCATCCCTCCCCTCCTCCCAGTTACAATGGAAACCCTACGAGGACGGGCACAACGGCGAAAGAGGGGTACTGGGAAAAGGGGAGGTCCCCCTCCCTCCCCCCTTCCCCACTCCTTCCCCCTCCCTCCCCCCTTCCCCCTCCCTCCCCCTCCCCCCCCACCCCCCTCCCTACCCTATCCCTCCCCCCTCCCCTCCCTCCCTCCCCTACCCCCTCCCTAACCTCACCCTCCCCCCTCCCTCCCCCTCCACTCCTCCCTCCACACCTCCCTGCTCCCTCCCTCCCCTTCCCTCCCTCCCCTCATGCCAGTTACAAAGGAAACCCTATGAGGACGGGCCCAACGGGGAAAGAGGGGTACTGGGAAAAGTGGAGGTCCCCCTCCCTCCCCCCTTCCCCCCTCCCCTCCCCCTCCCTCCCCCTCCCCTCCACCCTCCACACCTCCCTCCTCCCTCCCTCCCCCTTCCCTCCCTCCCCTCCTCCCAGTTACAATGGAAACCCTACGAGGACGGGCACAACGGCGAAAGAGGGGTACTGGGAAAAGCGGGAGGTCCCCCTCCCTCCCCTTCCCCCCTCCCCTCCCCCCTCCCCCCCTCTACCCCTCTCCCTCCCCCATCCCCCCTTCCCCCTTCCCCTCCCCCCCTCCCTCCCCCTCCCCTCCTCCCTCCAAACCTCCCTCCTCCCTCCCTCCCCCTTCCCTCCCTCCCCTCCTCCCGGTTACAATGGAAACCCTACGAGGACGGGCCCAACGGGGAAAGAGGGGTACTCGGAAAAGGGGAGGTCTCCCTCCCTCCCCCCCTTCCCCCATCCCCATCCCCCCTCCCTCCCCTCTCCCTCCCCCTTCCCCCCCTTCCCCCTCCCCTTCCCCCCTCCCTCCCCTCCTCCCTCCACACCTCCCTCCTCCCTCCCTCCCCTTCCCTCCCTCCCATCCTCCCAATGCTTGTTTGAGATGGGTGCTACATTGTTTCGAAAAGCACCACTAACAGATCGCAGTGATAAGCACTATGTGACCGCGAATGTTTCAAAACAAGCACTTAAAAAGCACTTATCTTTTTTTAAAGTATTTTTTTTAATTGCAAGTCACTTAACATACACAGATCAGCATTGGGCCCCTATGCACGTGGGCCACCGGGGCAAGTGTTTCGAAAAAAGATCTGAGAGTGTGTCTGGGGGAGAGAGAGAATGGGGGGGTCTGAGAATGGGGACTGGGGAGGGGGACAACAGGGGTCGTTGCGGAGGGGCTTGGTGGTGGGGGAAAGAGGGGTACTGGGAAAAGGGGATGTCCCACTTCCCACCTCAACCCCTTCCTCCCCCCTCCTTCCCACCTCCATCCCGACTCCCTCCCCCCTCCCTCCCCCCTCAATCCCAACCTCCATCACCACTCAGCCCCTAACTCCCCCCCTCCCTCCTTCCCTCCAACCCACCCTCCCACACTCCCCTCCCCCCTCCCTCCACCCTTCCATCCCTCTCCCCCTCCCTCCTCCTTCCACCCCTCCCTTCCCCCGTCCCGCATACAATGGAAAAACCTACGGGGACGGGCCCCAACGGGGAAAGAGGGGTACTGGGAAAAGGGGAGATCCCCCCTCCCTCCCCTTCCCCCTCCCCCTTCCCCTCCCCCCTTCCCCCCCTCCCCTTCCCCACTCCGCTCCCTCCCCCTCCCCTCCTCCCTGCACACCTCCCTCCTCCCTCCCTCCCCCCTCCCGGTTACAATGGAAACCCTACGAGGACGGACCCAACGGGGAAAGAGGGGTATTGGGAAAAGGGGAGGTCCCCCCTTCCCCCCTCAACCCCTTCATCCCCCCTCCTTCCCACCTCCATCCCCACTCCCTCCCCCCCCTCCTCCCCCTCCCTCCCCAACTCCCTCCCCCCTAACTCCCCCCTCCCTCCTTCCCTCCATCCCTCCCTCCCCAATCCCTACCCCCCTCCCTCCACCCTTCCATCCCTCTCCCCCCTCCTTGAAATCCTACGAGGACGGGCCCAACGGGGAAAGAGGAGTACTGGGAAAAGGAGAGGTCCCCCCTCCCTCCCCCCTTCCCCCTCCCCTCCCCCCTCCCCTCTCCCTCCCCCCTCCCTCTCCCTCCCCCCTACCCCCCTCCCTCCCCTCCCCCCTCCCTCCCCTCCCCTCCTCCTTCCACACCTCCCTCCTCCCTCCCTCCCCCTTCCCGCCCCTCCCCTCCTCCCGGTTACAATGGAAACCCTACGAGGACGGGCCCAACGGGGAAAGAGGGGTACTGGGAAAAGGGGAGGTCCCCCTCCCTCCCTCCCCCCTACCCACCTCCCTCCCCTCTCCCTCCCCCCCTTCCCTCCTCCATTCCCCCCTCCCCTCCCCCCTCCCATCCCCCCCTCTCCCCCCCTCCCTCCCCCCTACCCCCCTCCCTCCCCTCCTCCCTCCCCCTTCCCTCCCCCAACCCTCCCCCTTTCCTCCCCTCCCGGTTACAATGGAAACCCTACGAGGACGGGCCCAACGGGCCCACTCGGTCTAGTACACTACTAAAACTCTGCGTTCGTATGTATGTGTGTATGTACGGAAGATTCCGAAGATTTCTGTCCATAACTTACAAACCCTACTCCTCCCAGACGGTACACCAAAGCGCTACGATTTTTGTACCGCCGTATTCACCATTAACCTGGGCAACTATTGTAAGTACTTTCGTTCAAATTGAAGCTACCTTTTTAAAGCTAGAGAGATATTAAAGTTTAAATTTTCATTTCTAACACTTTTCTTGAAGGGGGCCAAACCCTACTCCTCCCAGACGGTACACCAAAGCGCTACGATTTTTGTACCGCCGTATTCACCATTAACATGGGCAACTATTGTAAGTACTTTCGTTCAAATTGAAGCTACCTTTTTAAAGCTAGAGAGATATTAAAGTTTAAATTTTTCATTTCTAACCCTTTTCTTGAAGGGGCTTCAGCGCGTGATGTCACAATGGCACCCGTGCACCAATGAGAGATCAGCTCGCGATGGACAAGCGGCTGCTATTGGGTGTTTACTACTTTAAATTTACATAATTTTTTTTCTGACCTTTTTTTCAAGGTCTTCAGCTTGTGACGTCACAATGCTTGTGTGAGATGGTTGCAACATTGTTGCGAAAAGCAACTGCCAGTTTTTAAAATTGTGCGAGTCACTTAACATACACAGATCAGCATGGGGCCCCTATTCCCTCCCTCCCCCCCCCCTTCCCCCTCAACCCCTTCCTCCCCACTCCTTCCCACCTCCACCCCTCCTCCCTCCCCCCCTTCCCCCCTCCCCTCCCCCTCCCTCCCCCTCCACCCTCCACACCTCCCTCCCTCCCCCTTCCCTCCCTCCCCTCCTCCCGGTTACAATGGAAACCCTACGAGGACGGGCCCAACGGGGAAAGAGGGGTACTGGGAAAAGGGGAGGTCGCCCTCCCTCCCCTTCCCCCTCCCCTCCCCCCCCTACCCCTCTCCCTCCCCCCTCCCCCCCCTCCCTCCCCCTCTCCCTCCCCCCTCCCCCCCCTTCCCCCCTCCCCTCCCCCCTCCCTCCCCCTCCCCTCCCTCCACACCTCCCTACTCCCTCCCTCCCCCCTTCCCCTCCCTCCCCTCCTCCCGGTTACAATGGAAACCCTACGAGGACGGGCCCAACGGGGAAAGAGGGGTACTGGGAAAAGGGGAGGTCCCCCTCACTCCCCCCTTCCCCATCCCATCCCCCCTCCCTCCCCTCTCCCGCCCCCTTCCCCCCCTCCCCTTCCCCCCTCCCTCCCCTCCTCCCTCCACACCTCCCTCCTCCCTCCCTCCCCTTCCCTCCCTCCCATCCTCCCAATGCTTGTGTGAGATGGTTGCAACATTGTTTCGAAAAGCAGCTGACAGAAGCACTAAGTAGCCGCGAATGTTTCAAAACCAGCACTTAACCGCGAATGTTTTTTAAAAAAGCACTTAACCGCGAATGTTTCAAAACAAGCAATTAAAAAGCACTTATTTTTTTTTAAGTATTTTTTTTTATTCCAAGAGAATGGGGGGGGTCTGAGAATGGGGACTGGGGAGGGGGACAACAGGGGTCGTTGCGGTGGGGGCTTGGTGGTGGGGGAAAGAGGGGTACTGGGAAAAGGGGAGGTCCCACTTCCCCCCTCAACCTCTTCCTCCCCCTCCTTCCCACCTCCATCCCCACTCTCTCCCCCCTCAATCCCAACCTCCATCACCACTCAGCCCCTAACTCACCCCGTCCCTCCTTCCCTCCATCCGACCCCTCCCCCACTCCCTCCCCCCCTCCCTCCACCCTTCCACCCCTCTCCCCCTCCCCCCTCCTTCCACCCTCCCCCCCCCCCTCCCGGTTACAATGGAAACCCTACGGGGACGGGTCCAACGGGGAAAGAGGGGTACTGGGAAAAGGGGAGGGTCCCCCCTCCCTCCCCCCTCCCTCCCCCCTCCCTCCCCCCTTCCCCCTCCCCTCCCCCCCTCCCCTCTCCCTCCCCCCTCCCTCCCCCTCCATCCCCCTCCCCCCTACCCCCCTCCCTCCCCTACCCCCTCCCTCCCCTCCCCTCCTCCCTCCACACCTCCGTCCTCCCACCCTCCCCCTTCCCGCCCTCCCCTCCTCCCGGTTACAATGGAAACCCTACGAGGACGGGCCCAACGGGGAAAGAGGGGTACTGGGAAAAGGGGAGGTCCCCCTCCCTCCCTCCCCCCTACCCACCTCCCTCCCCTCTCCCTCCCCCCTACCCTCCTCCCTTCCCCCCCTCCCCCCTCCCATCCCCCCCTCTCCCCCCTCCCTCCCCCCTACCCCCCTCCCTCCCCTCTCCCTCCACCCTCCCCCCCTCCGCTCCCCCCTCCCTCCCCTCCTCCCTCCCCCCCTTCCCTCCCCCAACCCTCCCCCTTTCCTCCCATCCCGGTTACAATGGAAACCCTACGAGGACGGGCCCAACGGGGAAAGAGGAGTACTCGGAAAAGGGGAGGTCCCCCTCCCTCCCCCCTTCCCCTCCCCTCCCCCATCCCCTCTCCCTCCCCCTCCCTCCCCCTCCCCCCTACCCCCCTCCCTCCCCTCCCCCCTCCCTCCCCTCCCCTCCTCCCTCCACACCTCCCTCCTCCCTCCCCCTTCCCGCCCTCCCCTCCTCCCGGTTACAATGGAAAACCCTACGAGGACGGGCCCAACGGGGAAAGAGGGGTACTGGGAAAAGGGGAGGTCCCCCTCCCTCCCTCCCCCCTACCCACCTCCCTCCCCTCTCCCCTCCCCCCCTTCCCTCCTCCCTTCCCCCCCTCCCCTCCCCTCCCCTCCCTCCTCCCTCCCCTCCTCCCTCCCCCTTCCCTCCCCCAACCCTCCCCCTTTCCTCCCCTCCCGGTTACAATGGAAAACCCTACGTGGACGGGCCCAACGGGCCCACTCGGTCTAGTCTATATAATACTAAAACTCTGGGTTCGTGTGTATGTACGAAAGATTCCGTATGTACGAAAGATTCCGAAGTTGATTCCGAAGTTTCTGTCCATAACTTACAAACCCTACTCCTCCCAGACGGTACACCAAAGCGCTACGATTTTTGTACCGCCGTATTCACCATTAACCTGGGCAACTATTGTAAGTGCTTTCGTTCAAATTGAAGCTACCTTTTTAAAGCTAGAGAGATATTAAAGTTTAAATTTTCATTTCTAACACTTTTCTTGAAGGGGCCAAACCCTACTCCTCCCAGACGGTACACCAAAGCGCTACGATTTTTGTACCGCCGTATTCACCATTAACATGGGCAACTATTGTAAGTACTTTCGTTCAAATTGAAGCTACCTTTTTAAAGCTAGAGAGATATTAAAGTTTAAATTTTTCATTTCTAACCCTTTTCTTGAAGGGGCTTCAGCGCGTGATGTCACAATGGCACCCGTGCACCAATGAGAGATCAGCTCGCGATGGACAAGCGGCTGCTATTGGGTGTTTACTACTTTAAATTTACATAATTTTTTTTCTGACCTTTTTTTTCAAGGTCTTCAGCTTGTGACGTCACAATGCTTGTGTGAGATGGTTGCAACATTGTTGCGAAAAGCAACTGCCAGTTTTTTAAAGTTGTGCGAGTCACTTAACATACACAGATCAGCATGGGGCCCCATTCCCTCCCTCCCCCCCTTCCCCCCCTCAACCCCTTCCTCCCCACCCCTTCCCACCTCCACCCCCCCCTCCCTCCCCCCCTTCCCCCCTCCCCTCCCCCCTCCCTCCCCCTCCACCCTCCACACCTCCCTCCCTTCCCCTTCCCTCCCTCCCCTCCTCCCGGTTACAATGGAAACCCTACGAGGACGGGCCCAACGGGGAAAGAGGGGTACTGGGAAAAGGGGAGGTCCCCCTCACTGCCCCCTTCCCCATCCCATCCCCCCTCCCTCCCCTCTCCCGCCCCCTTCCCCCCCTCCCCTTCCCCCCTCCCTCCACTCCTCCCTCCACACCTCCCTCCTCCCTCCCCTTGCCTCCCTCCCATCCTCCCAATGCTTGTGTGAGATGGTTGCAACATTGTTTCGAAAAGCAGCTGACAGAAGCACTAAGTAGCCGCGAATGTTTCAAAACCAGCACTTAACCGCGAATGTTTTTTAAAAAAGCACTTAACCGCGAATGTTTCAAAACAAGCAATTAAAAAGCACTTTTTTTTTTTTAAGTATTTTTTTTTATTCCAAGAGAATGGGGGGGGTCTGAGAATGGGACTGGGGAGGGGGACAACAGGGGTCGTTGCGGTGGGGGCTTGGTGGTGGGGGAAAGAGGGGTACTGGGAAAAGGGGAGGTCCCACTTCCCCCCCTCAACCTCTTCCTCCCCCCTCCTTCCCACCTCCATCCCCACTCTCTCCCCCCTCAATCCCAACCTCCATCACCACTCAGCCCCTAACTCACCCCGTCCCTCCTTCCCTCCATCCGACCCTCCCCCACTCCCTCCTCCCCCTCCCTCCACCCTTCCACCCCTCTCCCCCTCCCCCCTCCTTCCACCCTCCCTCCCCCCCTCCCGGTTACAATGGAAACCCTACGGAGACGGGCCCAACGGGGAAAGAGGGGTACTGGGAAAAGGGGAGGTCCCCCTCCCTCCCCCCTTCCCCCTCCCCTCCCCCCTCCCCTCTCCCTCCCCCTCCCTCCCCCTCCCTCCCCCTCCCCCCTACCCCCTCCCTCCCCTCCCCCCTCCCTCCCCTCCCCTCCTCCCTCCACACCTCCCTCCTCCCTCCCTCCCCCTTCCCGCCCTCCCCTCCTCCCGGTTACAATGGAAACCCCTACGAGGACGGGCCCAACGGGGAAAGAGGGGTACTGGGAAAAGGGGAGGTCCCCATCCCTCCCTCCCCCCTACCCACCTCCCTCCCCTCTCCCTCCCCCCCTACCCTCCTCCCCTTCCCCCCGCCCCCCTCCCATCCCCCCCTCTCCCCCCTCCCTCCTCCCTACCCCCCTCCCTCCCCTCTCCCTCCCCCCTCCCCCCCTCCCCTCCCCCCCCTCCCTCCCCTCCTCCCTCCACACCTCCCTCCTCCCTCCCTCCCCCTTCCCCGCCCTCCCCTCCTCCCGGTTACAATGGAAACCCTACGAGGACGGGCCCAACGGGGAAAGAGGGGTACTGGGAAAAGGGGAGGTCCCCCTCCCTCCCTCCCCCCTACCCACCTCCCTCCCCTCTCCCTCCCCCCCTACCCTCCTCCCTTCCCCCCTCCCCCCCTCCCATCCCCCCCTCTCCCCCCTCCCTCCTCCCTACCCCCCTCCCTCCCCTCTCCCTCCCCCCTCCCCCCTCCCCTCCCCCCCCTCCCTCCCCCTCCTCCCTCCCCCTTCCCTCCCCCAACCCTCCCCCCTTTCCTCCCATCCCGGTTACAATGGAAACCCTACGAGGACGGGCCCAACGGGGAAAGAGGAGTACTGGGAAAAGGGGAGGTCCCCCTCCCTCCCCCCCTTCCCCCTCCCCTCCCCCATCCCCTCTCCCTCCCCCTCCCTCCCCCCTACCCCCCTCCCTCCCCTCCCCCCTCCCTCCCCTCCCCTCCTCCCTCCACACCTCCCTCCTCCCTCCCTCCCCCTTTCCGCCCTCCCCTCCTCCCGGTTACAATGGAAACCCTACGAGGACGGGCCCCAACGGGGAAAGAGGGGTACTGGGAAAAGGGGAGGTCCCCCTCCCTCCCTCCCCCCTACCCACCTCCCTCCCCTCTCCCTCCCCCCCTTCCCTCCTCCCTTCCCCCCTCCCCTCCCCCTCCCCTCTCCCCCTCCCTCCCCCCTACCCCCCTCCCTCCCCTCTCCCTCCCCCCTCCCCCCTCCCCCCTCCCCCCTCCCTCCCCTCCTCCCTCCCCCTTCCCTCCCCCAACCCTCCCCCTTTCCTCCCCTCCCGGTTACAATGGAAACCCTACGAGGACGGGCCCAACGGGCCCACTCGGTCTATTATACTACTAAAACTCTGCTGTCCAACATTCCGTATGTATATACGGAAGATTCCGTGTGTATGTACGGAAGATTCCGAAGATTTCTGTCCATAACTTACAAACCCTACTCCTCCCAGACGGTACACCAAAGCGCTACGATTGTAAGTACTTTCGTTCAAATTGAAGCTACCTTTTTAAAGCTAGAGAGATATTAAAGTTAAAATTTCTCATTTCTAACCCTTTTCTTGAAGGGGCTTCAGCGCGTGATGTCGCAATGGCCCCCAGTGCACCAATGAGAGATCAGCTCGCGATGGACAAGCAGCTGCTATTGGGTGTTTACTACTTTAAATTTACATAAAAATTTTTCTGACCTTTTTTTTCAAGGTCTTCAGCTTGTGACGTCACAATGCTTGTATGAGATTGTTGCAACATTGTTGCGAAAAGCAACTGCCAGTTTTTTAAAGTTGTGCAAGTCACTTAACATACACAGATCAGCATGGGGCCCCTATTCCCTCCCTCCCCCCCCCCTTCCCCCCTCAACCCCTTCCTCCCCACTCCTTCCCACCTCCATCCCCACTCCCTCCCCCCCTCCTCCCCAACTCCCTCCCCACCTCCCTCACCCCTCCTCCCCTAACTCCTCCCTCCCTCCCCCTTCCCTCCCTCCCCTCCTCTCGGTTACAATGGAAACCCTACGAGGACGGGCCCAACGGGGAAAGAGGGGTACTGGGAAAAGGGGAGGTCCCCCTCCCTCCCCCCCTTCCCCATCCCCCCTCCCTCCCCTCTCCCTCCCCCTTCCCCCCTTCCCCCCCCACCCCTTCCCCCCCTCCCCTCCCCTCCTCCCTCCACACCTCCCTCCTCCCTCCCTCCCCTTCCCTCCCTCCCATCCTCCCAATGCTTGTTTGAGATGGGTGCTACAGTGAGAAGCACTATGTGACCGCGAATGTTTCAAAACAACCACTTAAAGAGCACTTATCTCTTTTTAAAGTATTTTTTTAAATTGCAAGTCACTTAACATACACAGATCAGCATTGGGGCCCATATGCTCGTGGGCCACCGGGGCAAGTGTTTCGAAAAAAGCACTGAGAGTGTGTATGGGGGAGAGAGAGAATGGGGGGGGGGGTCTGTGAATGGGGACTGGGGGACAACAGGGGTCGTTGCGGAGGGGGCTTGGTGGTGGGGGAAAGAGGGATACTGGGAAAAGGGGAGGTCCCCCCTCCCTCCCCCCTTCCCCATCCCATCCCCCCTCCCTCCCCTTTCCCTCCCCTTCCCCCTCCCCTTCCCCCCTCCCTCCCCTCATCCCTCCACACCTCTCTCCTCCCCCCTTCCCTCCCTCCCATCCTCCCAATGCTTGTTTGAGATGGGTGCTACATTGTTTCGAAAAGCACCACTAACAGATCGCAGTCAAAAGCACTATGTGACCGCGAATGTTTCAAAACAAGCACTTAAAAAGCACTTATCTTTTTTTAAAGTATTTTTTTTTATTGCAAGTCACTTAACATACACAGATCAGCATTGGGCCCCTATGCTCGTGGGCCACCGGGGCAAGTGTTTCGAAAAAAGCACTGAGAGTGTGTCTGGGGGAGAGAGAGAATGGGGGGGGGTCTGAGAATGGGGACTGGGGAGGGGGACAACAGGGGTCGTTGCGGAGGGGGCTTGGTGGTGGGGGAAAGAGGGGTACTGGGAAAAGGGGAGGTCCCACTTCCCCCCTCAACCCCTTCCTCCCCCCTCCTTCCCACCTCCATCCCCACTCCCTCCCCCCTCCCTCCCCCCTCAATTCCAACCTCCATCACCACTCAGCCCCTAACTCCCCCCCTCCCTCCTTCCCTCCATCCCACACTCCCCCACTCCCTCCCCCCTCCCTCCACCCTTCAATCCCTCTCCCCCTCCCCCTCCTTCCACCCTCCCTCCCCCCCTCCCGGTTACAATGGAAACTCTACGGAGACGGGCCCAACGGGGAAAGAGGGGTACTGGGAAAAGGGGAGGTCCCCCTCCCTCCCCTTCCCCCCTCCCCCCTCCCCCTCTCCCTCCCTTCCCCCTCCCCTCCACCCCTCCTCCCCCCTCCCTCCACAACTCCCTCCCCCATCCCTCAACACTCCCCACCTAACTCCCCCATCCC
>NW_027603024.1:0-23000 GCF_053455715.1 Rhinoraja longicauda
CCCTCTCTCTCTCCCTCTCTCTCTATCTCTTAAACTTTCTATCTCCCTATCACTTTCCAAACCTTTCCAAAACTTTCCAAAACTTGCTCTCCCCAAAACTCGCTCCTGTTTTACTTCGTGGTCCGGTACCTGTTGTACCTTTGTTGTGACTGGAAGTACCACGAGTACACATGTTTAAGATGTTATCATGGTGGAGCTTAACTCCAGGCTGTTTATTCCAAGGCCGCCTGGATCCAGAGTGACCGCCTAATCACACCAATCACTTATATACACAGGCATACTAAGTAGTCCTTGGATACACAAAGTCGTCCCAGCAATATCACAACATCCCCCTTGTCTTATATATTACAACATCCCCCTTGTCTTATATAAAATTGTTTTCTTTACCATTCGAGGGCTAAAATATATTTAACAAACAAAACCAAAACACCATTGCTTTTTGCAAACAAAACCAATAACACAACTAAACACAATTGAACACAATAGCTTTTTTTCGCCATCATGGTGGTCAGTCCTCTGCGGGAGTTCACTCATGGTGGTCACTCATCTCCGGGTGGTCACTCACTCCAGGTGGTCACTCATCTCCGGGTGGTCACTCACTCCATGTGGTCACTCCACAGATATATACATAATCACAAAAGCATCAAATATAATACATTAAGCTTTCAGTACACAGATCACTACACAGATCATTAAACACAAAATATTCATTTTGTTCCATATCTTCCCCTCAAGAAGATGTTCTGTGTAGATCAAACGTAGTGTAGGCTCTAGATGCTCCACCACCATGATTTGGCTGCCACTGCTGGGCTGGCACTGCTGGGCTGGCACTGCTGGGCTCCCACTGCTGGGCTGGCACTGCTGGCCAACCACTGCTGGGCTGGCACTGCTGGCCTCCCACTGCTGGGCTGGCACTGCTGGCCTCCCACTGCTGGGCTCCCACTGCTGTGCTCCCACTGCTGGGCTGGCACTGCTGGGCTCCCACTGCTGTGCTCCCACTGCTGGGCTGGCACTGCTGGGCTCCCACTGCTGGGCTGGCACTGCTGGGCTCCCACTGCTGGGCTCCCACTGCTGGGCTCCCACTGCTGGGCGGGCACTGGTGGGCTGGCACTGCTGGCCTCCCACTGCTGGGCGGGCACTGCTGGCCTCCCACTGCTGGGCTGGCACTGCTGGCCTCCCACTGCTGGCCTCCCACTGCTGGATTCCCACTGCTGGCCTCCCACTGCTGGCCTCCCACTGCTGGGCTCCCACTGCTGGGCTCCCACTGATGGGCTCCCACTCCTGGAATCGCGGTGCGATCGCGCCTCCGCTCCAGTGCGCGCTGGCCTCGCCCACATGTGCTCCCGGCTCCGCCCACAGGTGCTCCCGGCCCCTCTTTCTCAAAACATTTCCTCTCTCTCTCTCTCTCTCTCTCTCTCTCACTCTCTCTCTCCTCTCTCTCTCTCTCTCTCTCTCTCTCTCTCTCTCTCTCTCTCTCTCTCTCTCTCTCTCCCTCTCCCTCCCTCCCCTCTTTCTCAAAATATTTCCTCTCTCTCTCGCTCCCTCCCCCTCCCTCCCCTCTTTCTCAAAACATTTCCTCTCTCTCTCTCTCCCTCCCCTCCCTCCCCTCTTTCTCAAAACATTTCCTCTCTCTCTCTCTCTCCCTCCCCCTCCCTCCCCTCTTTCTCAAAACATTTTCTCTCTCTCTCTCTCTCCCTCTCCCTCCCTCCCCTCTTTCTCAAACATTTTCTCTCTCTCTCTCTCTCCCTCTCCCCTCTTTCTCAAAACATTTTCTCTCTCTCTCCCTCCCTCCCCTCTTTCTCAAAACATTTTCTCTCTCTCTCCCTCTCCCCCTCCCTCCCCTCTTTCTCAAAACATTTTCTCTCTCTCTCTCTCCCTCCCTCCCCTCTTTCTCAAAACATTTTCTCTCTCTCCCTCTCCCTCCCTCCCCTCTTTCTCTAAACATTTTCTCTCTCTCTCTCTCTCTCTCCCTCTCCTCCCTCCCCTCTTTCTCAAAACATTTTCTCTCTCTCTCCATCTCCCTCCTTCTCAAAGCATTTTCTCTCTCTCTCTCTCTCTCCCTCTCCCTCCCTCCCCTCTTTCTCAAAACATTTTCTCTCTCTCTCTCCCTCCCCCTCCCTCCCCTCTTTCTCAAAACATTTCCTCTCTCTCTCTCTCTCTCCCTCTACCTCCCTCCCCTTTCTCAAAACATTTCTATTTCTCTCTCTCTCCCTCTCCCTCCTTCCCCTCTTTCTCAAAACATTTTCTCTCTCTCTCTCTCTCTCTCCCTCTCCCTCCCTCCCCTCTTTCTCAAACCATTTTCTCTCTCTCTCCCTCTCCCTCCCTCCCCTCTTTCTCAAAACATTTTCTCTCTCTCTCTCTCCCTCCCCCTCCCCCTCCCTCCCCTCTTTCTCAAAACATTTCCTCTCTCTCTCTCCTCCCCCCCCTCCCCTCTTTCTCAAAACATTTCCCCTCTCTCTCTCTCTCTCTCTCTCTCCCTCCCCCTCCCTCCCCTCGTTCTCAAAACATTTCCTCTCTCTCTCTCCCTCCCCTCTTTCTCAAAACATTTCCTCTCTCTCTCTCTCCCTCCCCCTCCCTCCCCTCTTTCTCAAAACATTTCCCCTCTCTCTCTCTCTCTCTCTCTCCCTCCCTCCCTCCCCTCTTTCTCAAAACATTTCCTCTCTCTCTCTCTCTCTCTCCCTCCCCCTCCCTCCCCTCTTTCTCAAACATTTCCCTCTCTCTCTCTCTCCCTCTCTCTCCCTCCCTCCCTCCCCTCTTTCTCAAAACATTTCCTCTCTCTCTCTCTCTCTCTCCCTCCCCCTCCCTCCCCTCTTTCTCAAAACATTTCCTCTCTCTCTCTCCCTCCCCCTCCCTCCCCTCTTTCTCAAAACATTTCATCTCTCTCTCTCTCTCCCCTCCCCCTCCCTCCCCTCATTCTCAAAACATTTTCTCTCTCTCTCCCTCTCCCTCCCTCCCCTCTTTCTCAAGACATTTTCTCTCTCTCTCTCCCTCCCTCCCCTCTTTCTGAAAACATTTCCTCTCTCTCTCTCTCTCCCTCCCCCTCCCTCCTCTTTCTCAAAACATTTTCCCTAAGTATACTTCCCTAAGTATCTTTTCCATTCATTTACCCACCACAGACGTCAAACTAACAGGTCTATAATTGCTAGGTTTACTTTTAGAACCTTTTTTAAACAAAGGCACAACATGCGCAATGCGCCAATCTTCCGGCACCATCCCCGTTTCTAATGACATTTGAAATATTTCCGTCATAGCCCCTGCTATTTCTGCACTAACTTCCCTCAATGTCCTAGGGAATATCCTATCAAGACCGGGAGACTTATCCACTTTTATATTTTTCAAAAGTGTCCGTACCTCCTCTTCTTTGATCCTCATAATTTCCATCAGCTATCTGGACTACACTTCTTCCCACCCGGTCCCCTGCAAAAAGTCTATCCCCTACTCCCAATTCCCCCGTCTATGCCGCATCTGCGCCCGGGATGAGGTGTTTCACACTAGGGCCTCCGAGATGTCCTCGTTCTTCAGAAAACGGGGCTTCCCCTCCTCCATTATAGATGGCTCTCACTAGGGTCTCTTCTACATCCCGCAGCTCCGCTCTTGCTCCCCCTCCTCCCACTCGCAACAAGGACAGGATCCCCCTCGTTCTCACCTTCCACCCCACCAGCCAGCGGATCCAACATATCATCCACCAACATTTCCGTCACCTACAACGGGACCCCACCACTGGCCATATCTTCCCATCCCCTCCCCTCTCTGCGTTCCGCAGAGACCGTTCCCTCCGTAACTCCCTGGTCCACTCGTCCCTTCCTACCCAAACCACCCCAACCCCGGGCACTTTCCCCTGCAACCGCACGAGATGCAACACCTGTCCCTTTACCTCCCCCCTCAACTCCATCAAAGGACCCAAACAGTCTTTCCAGGTGAGACAGAGGTTCACCTGCACCTCCTCCAACCTCATCTATTGCACCCGCTGCTCTAGATGTCAACTTATTGATATCGGCGAAACCAAGCGCAGGCTCGGCGATCGCTTCGCTGGACACCTGCGCTCGGTCCGCATTAACAAAACTGATCTCCCGGTGGCCCAGCACTTTAACTCCCCCTCCTATTCCCAGTCTGACCTCTCTGTCATGGGCCTCCTCCAGTGCCATAGTGAGGCCCGCCGGAAATTGGAGGAGCAGCACCTCATATTTCGCCTGGGCAGTTTGCAGCCCGGTGGTATGAACGTCGACTTCTCCAACTTCAGGTATCTCCTCTGTCCCTCCCTTCCCCTCCTCCTTCCCAGATCTCCCTCTATCTTCCTGTCTCTACCTATATCCTTCCTTTGTCCCGCCCCCCTGACATCAGTCTGAAGAAGGGTCTCGACCCGAAACGTCACCCATTCCTTCTCTCCCGAGATGCTGCCTGACCTGCTGAGTTACTCCAGCATTTTGTGAATAATTCAATATCCTTCTCCTCGGTCAATACCGAAGAAAATAAATTGTTTAATATCTCCCCATTTCTTCCGGCTCAGTCCACTCTGACTCTCTAATGGACCAATTTTATCCCTCGCTATCCTTTTGCTGTTATCATATCTGTAGAACCCCTTGGGGTTTACTTTACATTACTTGCCAAAGCAACCTCATATCTTTTTTTCGTTTTTCTAATTTCCTTCTTAAGATTCCTTTTACATTCTTTATATTCCTCAAGAACCTCATTTACTCCCTGCCGCTTATATTTATTGTATATCTCCATCTTTTTCCGAACCAAGTGTCCAATTTCCTTGGAAAACCACGGCTCTTTCAAATTATTATTCTTTCCTTTCTACCGAACAGGGACATAAAGACTCTGTACTCTCAAAATTTCGCCTTTAAATATCCTCCATTTCTCTATTATATCCTTTTCATAAAACATAATGTCCCATTTCACTCCTTTTAAATCCTTTCTCTCATCTCCTCAAAATTAGCCTTTCTCCAATCCAAAATCTCAACCCTTGGTCCAGATTTGACCTTCTCCATAATTATATTGAAACTAATGGCATTGTGATCACTAGACCCAAAGTGCTCCTCAACACATACCTCCGTCACCTGACCCGTCTCATTTCCCAACAGGAGGTCCAACACTGCCCCTTCTCTACGTATTGCTGCAAAAAACTATCCTGCACACATTTTACAAACTCCAAACCATCCAGCCCTTTAACAGAATGTGATTCCCAGTCTATGTACGGAAAATTGAAATCACCCACAATCACTACTCTGTGCTTACTACTAATATCTGCTATCTCCTTACATATTTGCTCTTCCAATTCTCGTTCCCTATTTGGCGGTCTATAATACACCCCTATAAGTGTTGCTAAGCCTTCCTCATTTCTGAGTTCCACCCAAACAGCCTCCCTAATCGAGCCTTCTAGTCTATCCTGCCAAAGCACTGCTGTGATATCCTCCCTGACAAGCAATGCAACACCCCCACCTCTTGCCCCTCCGATTCTATCACATCTGAAACAATGAAATCCTGGAATATTTAATTGCCAATCGCAACCCTCCTGCAACCATGTTTCACTGAGTGCCACAACATCATACTTCCAAATGTCAATCCAGGCTCTAAGCTCATCCACCTTTCTTACAATGTTCCTAGCATTAAAATATACACATTTAAGGGACCCATCATTTCTTATTCTCAGTTTATTTCTTTTCACTTCTTTCTCTCCTACATATTGGGTCTGAGTGTTTCCCTTTTCTGCCTCTTGCCTCACACACTGCCTATTAGCTATCTGTGTTTGAGTCCCTCCCCCCCAACCGTACTAGTTTAAAGTCTCCGCAATTACCTTAGCAAATCTCCCCGCCAGGATATTGGTTCCCCTCAGGACCAGATGCAACCCATCCTTTTTGTACAGGTCATACTTCCCCCAGAAGAGGTCCCAATGATCCAGAAACTTGAATCCCTGCTCCCTGCACCAGTCCCTCAGCCACGTATTTATCCTCCACCTCACTCCATTCCTATTCTCACTATCGCGTGTCACAGGCAGTAAGCCTGAGATTATCACTTTGGAAGTCCTTTTTTTAAACTCTCTTCCTAGCCCCCTAAATTCTCCTTTCAGGGCCTCTTCCCTTATCCTACCTATATTGTTGGTACCTATATGTACCACGACCTCTGGCTCCTCTCAGGATATCCTCTTCTCTGGCACCCTTTCAGGATATCCTGGACATGCTCAGACACATCCCGGACACCGGCACCAGGGAGGCAAACCACCATCAGGGTCTCCCGACTGCGTCCACAGAATCGCCTATCTGACCCCCTCACTATAGAGTCCCCTATTACTATCGCTCTCCTCTTCCTTTCCCTACCCTTCTGAGCAACAGGGCCGGACTCCGTGCCAGAGGCTCGGGCGCCGTGGCTGCCCCCAGGTAGGCTATACTCACCAACAACACCTAAACAGGAGTATTTATTACCACGGGGTACATCCACTGGGGTACTCTCTAGTCCCTGCCTCTGCTCCTTGCCCCCCCTAACCGTGACCCACTTATCTACCTCCCGTGGTCTTGGAGTGACCACCTCTTTATAACTCCTCTCTATAACCTCCTCACTCTCCCTAACCAGACGGAGGTCATCAATCTGCCGCTCCAGGTTCCTAATACGGTCCCTTAGGAGCCCCATCTCATCACACCTGGCGCAGATGTGGATGTCGCAGCAAAACAACATTATTCAGCACAGAATCAATTCCCCGCGCACTGCAGGGCGTGACGTTGACAGTTGCAGTTCTGTGCGGTTTCGCAGCTTCCTGAAGGAGGAAGGGATTTGAACAAAGAAGTTCTCGGAATTAAAAATGGCTTCGAAACACCAGATCCAGAGTTTAACTGAAGACGCGATTTGTCCGATTTGCCTGAATTTCTTCACCGATCCGGTTATACTGGAGTGCGGGCACAACTTCTGCCGCTCCTGTATCACACAGAGTTGGGACAGGGAGGGGAGAAACTCCTGCCCGGAATGTAGAGAGGATATTGCAGACCGCACCCTCAAAGTAAATCGGGTCTTGGCGAGTATCACTGAGAAAGCTCGAGCACTGAGCCTGAACACGGGAGGGAAGGAAAGTAAACTTTACTGCGAGGAACATCAGGAAGAACTGAAGCTGTTTTGTGAAACCGACAAGAAACTGGTCTGCCTGATCTGCCGAGACGCGCGGGAACACAAGTCTCACAGTTTCATGCCGATTAAAGAAGCTGTTGAAAGCTACAAGGTAAAAGCAAACAGAATTTGATCAGATGATGAATTTTCAATTCTGCCTTTTGCGGACCACGTTCCCTCGGCGACTGTTCGGTTCACCCATCCTCCCACCCAAACCAGCCCTTCCCCAGGTACTTGCCCCAGCCACCGCTGGAGATGAAACACCTGTCCCTGTACCTTCTCCCTCACGTCCATGCAGGGACTCCAGCAGTCCTTCCAGGTGAGACAGCCCGCGGCTCTCTGCTGATACGCTTCCCGACCCGATGAGTTCTCCAGCAGTTTGTGTCTTTTTGTAAACTTTCATGTGCAGTTCCGTGTCTGCAGTTCATTGTTTCCGTCTGGTCTAATTCTTTTGCTCACTGAATCTGAATCTCAATCCCAGGAGCTGATTAAAACTTCCTTGGAGATTCTCACAAAAAATAAATCAGCGGTGGAGGACATGGAGCAGCAACAGAAAGAGAAGATTTCTGGAGTCCGGGTAAGGTTTCCAGTTTCCCTTCTCTGATCTTGTGCTATTGTCTTAGATTCCAGGCTCGATAATATTGACCTTCACCTTTCATTTGACAGGAACAGTCACATAACCTGTTGACCTACATCACATCGGTATTTGCTGAACTGCGCCAGATTCTCAATGAGAAAGAGCGGCTCTTTCTCAGGGATCTCCGGGAAGACGAGGAGAGCGTTCTAAATCCAATGGAGAATAATCTACGAGCGATTCAAGAGGAGATAAACTCTATTCAAGAGAAACTCTTAAAGCTGCCGGAGCGGATGAACCAAACGGACAGTTTGATATTTCTGAAGGTAAGGAGTTACAAATTCAATTTGATTCAATGTAAGGCTGTGAAAGTCGACTCGACTTATCTCTAAAATAAGTACGCAAATCACAAGACTCAGTTAAATCTTTTTACTGAAACACCAAGGTGGGAGAAGGCACAGAGACCTGAGTTCACTGTTGTTCGCTCAAACACCTGCTTCTGTCCTCTCAAAGAACATACCGATTAGTCAATATTTATACAGTTGAAAACAGCACAATTTTCAGTAATTTCCCATGGTTACATAGCATAAAGCAGTCTCAGCAGATACATAGTAGAGTTCCCATAATAGAGTTCCTTTAATTGTGTTAGGGAGTCAAACAGGAGTACAGGGGAGTAAAGGGAGTCACATAGCTAAGATGATTAGAGAGGTACCGTTAGGCGATAAGGAGGTACCATAACATCTAGTTCAGAACATTGAAATGTCCAGGACTCAACAACAAACCCAGAAAAACAACTTGTAAACCATGGGAAGCAACTTCTTATCTGCAGGTGCCCAGGACTGTGAAGGACTACCTTGCAAAAGCCTGTTTTCAATACAATAACCAAAACAAGCTTTTGTACAGATCTTTCTAACAAGCTGCTAAGGTTTCGAACTTCCCAGCACAAAATGTCCTCCAAAGGTGCCACAAAATGGTTTCCCCAAAGTTAGCTTCCACAAGGCCACAATCACAAAATAGTGGGTAACAGTCTGAAATAAATGCAGAATTACCCAATAATTCAGGGCTGATTGAAACAGCCGTCGGTAGGGAAGACGAACACCTCATATTTTGAGCAGACGACAACCCAACGACAAGAAACATGTATTCTCCTGTTACAGGTAAACCTTATCCCCTTCAGACGTCCCTGTTCCTTCAACTGTTCCCCACAGGCATTTCTTTTCATCCCCAGTCCCCGTCACCACATTGCATCCCCTTCTCCAACCGTTGATCCCCCAACCCATCCTACTGGGAACCCAGCACATTCTCTCCTGTTGATTTCCACCACATCCCTTCCATTGCATTCCCCATTTATCTTCCTGACCAGATTCCAATTCTGTAGCAAGTTTTATCCCCTTCGCCATCAGCCGCAGGGATATCCATCAGTCTGTCATATGTCCCTCCACACATAAATTCACCTATCCCTTGTCACTTATTGTCCCAGTTCCTTCCCCTCCCATCCCTTTACCAGCTCTCTCCCATCTATTCCAGAAGATTGAAAGAGGCTCCTGACTACATGCTTCATCTGTACATTTCCCTCCTCAGATGCTGGCTGGCCTGATTAGGATTCCACTATATGCAGTACCTTGTGTCTCCAAATAAATGATTTAGTTGTTCTGGGGCCATATTACTGCTTCACTCACATTATCGCACCCCAATCAATCGCAGGGCGAGCTGCATCTTTATCGGAAAGAGACGTTGTACTTATCACATTGAGCCAGTCATATTTTCCACGTTGTTCAAGCCTGGTCTTCTCTTAGTCTGATATGAACATCTAGTCACAAGCTGGCAACATGATGTCTGTGGAGACAAAGGTTGGTAGACGCTATGCGTCCCCTCTTGCTGACCCACAGGGTGCAAGACGAATCAGGGGGCGCTTGAAGTGGCAATGCAGGATCTTTGGCGAATAGGATAGACGAAAATTCCAAGGCATGTTCCACAGACATTAAACGCAAGAGGGTAACAGTGAAGAGAGGGTGACCCCTGTTGGACAAATGAGGTAATTCACAACTGGAACCAGAGGAGGTTGAATCGCCCCATCAGTCCAGTATTAAATATACCCATTACATGTAATTAATACATAATACTGCACTGATGGGGCGCTGCTCCAGCATTAAGAGCTGGGATCTGTCGGAAAATTGTAACAATTTGGCTGATATTCCCGCTGTCACGATGTGGACGCTCAATGTAAATTAATTGATCTTTCTGATGTTTTATATTTCAGGAGGAAACTCGTCAGAAGAGGAGGTGAGACTCTCTGCACTGTTTTGGTAATTAACTCAAAAATCGTAGATGCGGGTCTTATAACCGGGTGTGTAATTCATGCAGGATAAGAGATGATCAGCACACGCTGTCAGTAGCAGACGGTGCCCTGGAAGTTGGAAAGTTCGATCACCCATTTTTGTTGAACACGGTGTTCCGTGAGGTGCCCGATGGCATTAAGAGAGGTAAAAACTTTTTTTTAAACCGTTATAGTTCTTTAAGTATTAATTACCTGTCCAGTGTATACTTGAATTTAGAGAAGTCAGTATTCATACCGCTGGAGATGTCAGTTCCCTGAACACAACCACAGTACAAACAACAGACAATAGACAATAGGTGCAGGATGAGGCCATTCGGTCCATCGAGCCAGCACCGCCATTCAATGTGATCATGGCTGATCATTCACAATCAGTACCCCGTTCCTGCCTTCTCCCCATACCCCCTGACTCCGCTATCCTTAAGAGCCTATCTAGCTCTCTCTTGAATGCATTCATAGAATTGGCCTCCACTGCCTTTTGAGGCAGAGAATTCCACAGATTCCCAACTCTCTGACAAAAAAAGTTTTTCCTCATCTCAGTTCTAAATGGCCTACCCCTTATTTTTAAACTGTGGCCCCTTGTTCCGGACTCCCCCAACATTGGGAACATGTTTCCTACCTCTAACGGTCCAACCCCTTAATAATTGTATACGTTTCGATAAGATCTCCTCTCATCCTTCTAAATTCCAGTGTATACAAGTCTAGTCGCTCCAGTAAACCTACGCTGCACGCCCTCGATAGCAAGAATATCCGTTCTCAAATTTGGAGACCAAAACTACACATAGTACTCCAGGGCTCACTAGGGCCCTGTACAACTGCAGAAGGACCTCTTTGCTCCGATACTCAACTCCTCTTGTTATGAAGGCCAACATTCCATTGGCTTTCTTCACTGCCTGCTGTACCTGCATGCTTCCTTTCAGTGACTGATGCACTAGGACACCCAGATCTCGTTGTACGTTCCCTGTTCCTAACTTGACACCATTCAGATAATATAAGAAAATAACTGCAGATGCTGGTACAAATAAATGTATTTATTCACAAAGTGCTGGAGTAACTCAGCACGTCGGGCAGCATCTCGGGAGAGAAGGAATGGGTGACGTTTCGGTTCGATACCCATCAGTCTGTCTGTCAACCAATTTTCTATCCATGTCAGTACCCTACCTCCAATACCATGTGCTCTAATTTTAACCACTTATCTCCTATGTGGAACCTTGTCAAAGGCTTTCTGAAAGTCAAGGTACACCACATCCACCGGCTCTCCCCTGTCAATTTTCCTAGTTACATCCTCAAAAAATTCCAGAAGATTAGTCAAGCATGAATTCCCCTTTGTAAATCCATGCTGACTCGGAACGATCCTGTTACTACTATCCAAATGCTCCGCAATTTCGTCTTTTATAATTGACTCCAGCATCTTCCCCACCACTGATGTCAGACTAACTGGTCTATAATTTCCCGTTTTTTCTCCTCCCCGTTTCTTAAAATGTGGGACAACATTAGCTACCCTCCAATCCACAGGAACTTATCCTGAATCTATAGAACATTGGAAAATGATCACCAATGCGTCCACAATTTCTAGCGCCACCTCCTTAAGTACTCTGGGATGCAGACCATCAGGCCCTGCTGATTTATCACCCTTCAGTCCCATCAGTCTACCCAACACCATTTCCTGCCGAATGCGGATTTTCTCCAGTTCCTCTGTCACCCTAGGATCTCTGGCCACTAGAACATCTGGGAGATTGCTTGTATCTTCCTAAGTGAAGACAGATCCAAAGTACCGGTTCAACTCGTCTGCCATTTTCTTGTTCCCCATAATAAATTCCCCCGCTTTTGTCTTCAAGGGACCCACATTTGCCTTGACAATTCTTTTCCTCTTTACATACCTAAAAATGTATGTAGAGATGTCAGTTCACTGAGCACAACCACAGTATACACAACAGACGAGCTGTTGGATGAACGTTGTTACTAAAGTGAACATTCTGGCGTTGGGTTTTACGCGCCGCGGGCAGTCCAAAAACAGAGCATGTCTGGTGAAAGTAAATCGGTAAATTGTATTCTCTAACCGGTCTTGCTGGTGCCCGCAAAGCTCAGGAAGCAGGTTCTCCATTTCTAGATTTTGCTCACAGAACAAGCAGTCGCGTGTTTCCCGTAGTAGGCTGGCATCTAAATTATGTTCAGCGTGTTGTCCCTGCTGTTGGATGTTGGTGGAGTTGCGCGTGGTCCTGATGCCAATTTGCAGGAAGCGCAGTCCCGTTCGGATTCTCCTCCCTGCTCTCCCGCGATCCCGAAACACCTGCCACTGACACCATTTATACCTCACGCTGCCTCGGCAAGGCCAGCAGCATAATCAAGGACCAGTCTCATCCTGGCCACTCCCTCTTCTCCCCTCTCCCATCAGGGAAGAGGTACAGAATTGTGAAAACGCACACCTCCAGATTCAGGGACAGTTTCTTCCCAGCTGTTATCAGGGAACTGAATCATCCTACCACAACCAGAGAGCAGTGCTGAACTACTATCTTCCACGTTGGTGATCCTCGGACTATCCTTGATCGCACCTTGCTGGCTTTACATTGCACTAAACATTATTCCCACATCATGTATCTGCAAACGTATTGATTGTAATCATGTATTGTCTTTCTACTGACTGGTTAGCACTCAACAAAATATTTTCGCTGTACCTTGGTAAACTGTAACTCCTCTTCCGACACCTCCAATCCCACGCGGTCCCCTCCTTTCCTCGCTACTCCAGTCCGTTTCATCCTACCCGCCTAACAGTCACAATAAAACTTTATTAGCCAAGTATGTTTTGCAACATACGAGGAACTTCATTTGCCATACAGTCATAACAGTAAAAAGCAACAGGACACACAAAATACATTTTAACGTAAACATCCACCACAGTGACCCCTCCACATTCCTCACTGTGATGGAAGGTGAAAACAGTTCAATCTCTCCCTTCTTTGTCCTCCAGCGGTCGGGGGCTCGAACCTTCTGTGACCAGATGTGTCCATGGTCCCAGATCCCACATTTTAAGGCAGAGATAGCTGGATTCTGCGTTAGTACAGGTGTCAGAGGTTATAGGGAGAAGGCAGGAGAAAGGGGTTAGGAGCGAGAATTAGATCAGCCACGATTGAATGGTGGAGTAGACTTGATGGGCCGAATGGCCTCATTCGAATACTTTCATTTATGACCTTATGACTGTCCAAATTCACCTGATAACCCAGCCCTTCAGACCTGATGAAGTTGTTGTAAACCCTTTTGCACCCACTCCAATTGACTAACAAACCCACCCTTCCCTTTGTCTCACCCTCCACTCAAAAAACACAGGAACAGGTCATCTGGCCCCTCGTGTCTGCCCCCCTTTCACTGTGATCATGACGACCCCACCACGCACCTCTACCTCCTCTTTAACAACCTCAAATTACCACTCACCTCAATATCCACCTGCTCCGATCTGCCTCCATATCTGAATAACCCGCTTCGTTCCTTCATCCCCACCGCAATCTCCCAATCCTCCTCACTCTCCGCACTCGTCCCCCCCGTCCACCCTCCCCCACCTCACGAAATTCCCCTCTCCATCTCTGGATTAAAAACTCCGGGAAAGATGTCTGTTGTCCACCCGATGTGGTTGTGGGTGAAACCCCGGGCAGGGTTTCAGTTGTCCGCCCGCCTGTGCCTGAGGCCGAGCGGCCTCTCCCCCGGTCCCGGGGCCGCGCTGCCCGAGTCTCCCCCCGACCCCCGGGGACTCTCTGATTCTCTGCTTCTCCCCCCAGTCTCCGTCACCCTGGATGTGGAAACAGCGCATCCGGTGCTCGAGGTGTCTGAGGATCGGAAGTGGGTGAGATGGACCGGGCCCCGGAGGCGTCTCCCTGACACCGGGAAGAGGTTTACATACAGTGTGTGTGTGCTGGGATCGGAGGGATTCACATCGGGGAGACATTACTGGGAGGTGGAGGTGGCGGGGAGTCGGGGCTGGAGTCTGGGAGTCGCCGCAGAGTCTGTGGAGAGGAAGGGAGGGGTCACACTGACCCCGGAGACTGGAGTCTGGAGCATCAGGCGGCGGGGTGACGAGTTTGATGCATTCACCTCCCCTCCATCCCGTCTCCCCGCCCGTCCCATCCCCGGGAGGGTGGGAGTTTATCTCAGTTACGAGTCCGGGACAGTTTCATTTTACGACGCGGACACCAAGTCCCATCTCCACACCTTCACTGGGAATAAATTCACGGAGAAACTTTATCCATTTTTAGGGTTTTGGGCTGAAGGTCAGTGGCTGAGAATCTGCTCCGGTTCCGCTCCGGGTGTGTAAAAGGGTCGGGTCCCGGGAACGGCGTCAGGAGCGGGGCTCAGGGGCTGTGGGGCAGAAACCCGGTGGTCAACAGGTCGGCGCTGAACGGCTCCCATTTAATCCCCAAACTGCAACATGACTTCCCAACTTCCATCCTCAATACTCTGACTGATGAAGGCCAATGTGCCAAAAGCCTTTTTGACCGCCTTATCTACCTGCGACTCGACCTTCAAGGAACCATGCCCCTGAACTCCTAGATCCCTCTGCTCTACAACACTCCCCAGAGGACTACCGTTCACTGTGTGGGTCCTGCCCTTGTTCGACGTCACAAAATGCAACACCTCATTACAACATCGCAGGCTCCAGTCTGCGACCCGCTGGAGCGCACATCACCCGCTGTGGCTCCGCTCACGTTTGTAACTCTTCACCTTTAACTTGACGTTTAATAAAGTCTTTAAAAAATAACCCGTGTTTGAGTTCTCTCCGCGTCTCCGCGTCACGGTACAGAGATCTCTTCAAACAGCAGACACAAGGATCCGTGGATACTGGTTTTACAAAAGGAAAATGACACACAGAGTGCTGGAGTAACTCAGCGGGTCAGGCAGCATCTGTGGAGAACATGGATAGGCGACGGTTCACAGAGTGCTGGAGTAACTCAGCGGGTCAGGCAGCATCTGTGGAGAATATGGCGAGTTGACGTTTCGGGTTGGGACGCATCTTCAGACTGAGAGGAGTGGGGTGGGGGGGGTGTGAAGCTGGAAGAGAGGAGGTGCAGGACAAAACCTGGAGAATGATAGGTGGATAAAGGTGAGGGCGGAATTTGATAGGCAGACAGTTGGACAAAGACCAGCGTTGAAAACACAGAAGGTGTGAAACAAGAAGATAATGGTAGACACAAAATGTTGGAGTAACTCAGCGGGTCAGGCAGCATCTCTGTAGAGAAGGAATGGGTGACGTTTCGGGGCGATACACTTCTTCAGACTCCCGCCCCCTCCCCTGACATCAGTTAAACCAGCATCTGCAGTTTTTTTTCCTATACAAGAAGATAATGTTCACCTCTGCTCTCTTGCAATTGCAACTTTTTCTTTTTATGTAGGAAGAAGGAAATGCAGAAACTGGTGATACAGAAAAGGACATAAAACGACACAAGGACACAAAGTGCTGGAGTAACAACGGGCCAGGCGGCATCTGTGGAGAACATAGATATCCATGATCTCCAGGGTTGGTGCCTGACCCGCTGAGTTACTCCAGCACTTTGTGACCTTGTGTCTTTTTATGTTTAGTGTATAGTTTACAGTTTGAGAGCGGAAACAGGCCCATCAGCCCACCGTGTCCCCGCCGATCAGCAATACACCAGTTCTATCCTACACGCTAGGGACAATTCAGGTTACGCCTGGGTTTGCTGAGCAAAACACTGCAATAGCTGGGCGGACCACCTGCGTACATAGATCTTTGTTGTCAGAATCCGGTGATCTATCAACCACACAACACGTCCTTCTACAATCATTCTGTAGAGGGTCTTGACCTGAAACCTCGTCTACCCCAAATTCCCCAGAGATGCTGCTTGGCCCGTGGAGTTACCCCATCGCTTTGTGTCAATTTTCTGTAAAGCTGCTTCTGCGGTTCCTCGTGGGCCCCTGGTGATCAACGTCAGGCTGGGCTGTGAGTGGGGTGGGGGGGGGGGGGATATGAAGATGGAGTTAAAGGGGAAGCGAATACAGGAGAAACTGTAAAGGACTCTCGAATGAATGGGAAGGGAAGTTCTAGAAGGGATATGAGAGTAAGGTCAGGGCCAATTGTGACCGGCGTGAGAGGGGAGGTAAATACCGAAGTTAAAGTGTTGTATTTAAATGCGCGAAGTATAAAAAATAAAGTGGATGAGCTTGAGGCTCAGTTAGACATTGGCAAGTATGATGTTGTGGGAATCACTGAGACATGGCTACAAGAGGACCAGGGCTGAGAGCTGAATATTCAGGGGTACACAACGTACAGAAAAAACAGGCAGGTGGGGAGAGGGGGCGGGGTAGCTCTGTGGTAAGGAATGATATTAACTCCCTTGCAAGGGGTGACATAGAATCAGATGTAGAATCAGTATGGATAGAGATGAGGAATTGTAAGGGTAAAAAGACCCTAATGGGAGTCATCTACAGGCCCCCAAACAGTAGCCTCGACATAGGGTGCAAGTTGAATCAGGAGCTAAAATTGGCATGTCGCAAATGTAATGCTACGGTGGTTATGGGAGATTTCAACATGCAGGTAGACTGGGAAAATCAGGTTGGTAATGGACCCCAGGAAAGAGAGTTTGTGGAGTGCCTCCGAGATGGATTCTTAGAACAGCTTGTACTGGAGCCTACCAGGGAGAAGGCAATTCTGGATTTAGTGTTATGTAATGAACGTGATCTGATAAGGGGACTTGAGGTAAATGAGCCATTAGGAGGCAGTGACCACAATATGATAAGTTTTACTCTACAAATTGAGAGGGAGAAGGGAAAATCGGAGGTGTCAGTATTACAGTATAGCAAAGGGGTTTACAGAGGCATGAGGCAGGAGCTGGCCAAAATTGACTGGAAGGAGGCCCTCGCAGGGAAGACTGTGGAACAGCAATGGCAGGTATTCCTGGGAATAATGCAGAAGTTGCAGGATCAATATATCCCGAAGAGGAGGAAAGATTCTAAGGGGAGTAAGAGGCACCCGTGGCTGACAAGGGAAGTCAAGGACAGCATAAAAATAAAAGGGAAGAAATATAACATAGCAAAGAAGAGTGGGAAGCCAGAGGATTGGGACTCTTTTAAAGAGCAACAAAAGTTAACTAAAAAGGCAATATGGGGAGAAAAGATGAGGTACGAGGGTAAACTAGCCAATAATATAAAGGAGGATAGCAAAAGTTTTTTTAGGTACGTGAAGAGGAAAAAAATAGTCAAGGCAAATGTGGGTCCCTTGAAGACAGAAGCAGGGGAATTTATTATGGGGAACAAAGAAATGGCAGACGAGTTAAACCGTTACTTTGGATCTGTCTTCACTGAGGAAGATACACACAATCTCCCAAATGTTCAAGGGGCCGGAGAACCTAGGGTGATGGAGGAACTGAAGGAAATCCACATTAGGCAGGAAATGGTTTTGGGTAGACTGATGGGACTGAAGGCTGATAAATCCCCAGGGCCTGATGGTCTGCATCCCAGAGTACTTAAGGAGGTGGCTCTAGAAATAGTGGAAGCATTGGAGATCATTTTTCAATGTTCTATAGATTCAGGATCAGTTCCTGTGGATTGGAGGATAGCAAATGTTATCCCACTTTTTAAGAAAGGAGGGAGAGAGAAAACGGGTAATTATAGGCCAGTTAGTCTGACATCAGTGGTGGGGAAGATGCTGGAGTCAATTATAAAAGACGAAATTGCTGAGCATTTGGATAGCAGTAACGGGATCATTCCGAGTCAGCATGGATTTACGAAGTGGAAATCATGCTTGACAAATCTACTGGAATTTTTTGAGGATGTAACTAGGAAAATTGACAAGGGAGAGTCAGTGGATGTGGTGTACCTCGACTTTCAGAAAGCCTTCGACAAGGTCCCACATAGGAGATTAGTGGGCAAAATTAGGGCACATGGTATTGGGGGTAGGGTACTGACATGGATAGAAAATTGGTTGACAGACAGAAAGCAAAGAGTGGGGATAAATGGGTCCCTTTCGGAATGGCAGGCAGTGACCAGTGGGGTACCGCAAGGTTCGGTGCTGGGACCCCAGCTATTTACGATATACATTAATGACTTAGACGAAGGGATTAAAAGTACCATTAGCAAATTTGCAGATGATACTAAGTTGGGGGGTAGTGTGAATTGTGAGGAAGATGCAATAAGGCTGCAGGGTGACTTGGACAGGTTGTGTGAGTGGGCGGATACATGGCAGATGCAGTTTAATGTAGATAAGTGTGAGGTTATTCACTTTGGAAGTAAGAATAGAAAGGCAGATTATTATCTGAATGGTGTCAAGTTAGGAGGAGGGGGAGTTCAACGAGATCTGGGTGTCCTAGTGCATCAGTCAATGAAAGGAAGCATGCAGGTTCAGCAGGCAGTGAAGAAAGCCAATGGAATGTTGGCCTTCGTAACAAGAGGAGTTGAGTATAGGAGCAAAGAGGTCCTTCTACAGTTGTACCGGGCCCTGGTGAGACCGCACCTCGAGTACTGTGTGCAGTTTTGGTCTCCAAATTTGAGGAAGGATATTCTTGCTATGGAGGGCGTGCAGCGTAGGTTCACTAGGTTAATTCCCGGAATGGCGGGACTGTCGTATGTTGAAAGGCTGGAGCGATTGGGCTAGTATACACTGGAATTTAGAAGGATGAGGGGGGATCTTATTGAAACATATAAGATAATTAGGGGATTGGACACATTAGAGGCAGATAACATGTTCCCAATTTTGGGGGAGTCCAGAACAAGGGGCCACAGTTTGAGCATAAGGGGTAGGCCATTTAGAACGGAGATGAGGAAGAACTTTTTCAGTCAGAGGGTGGTGAAGGTGTGGAATTCTCTGCCTCAGAAGGCAGTGGAGGCCAGTTCGTTGGATGCTTTCAAGAGAGAGCTGGATAGAGCTCTAAAGGATAGCGGAGTGAGGGGGTATGGGGAGAAGGCAGGAACGGGGTACTGATTGAGAGTGATCAGCCATGATCAGCCTACTCCTGCACCTATTGTCTATTGTCTATTGTCTATAAGTCCACTCCGCCTCTCAATCATGGGTAATCTCTGTCCCTCCTAACCCCATTCTCCTGCCTTCTCCCCATAAACCCTGACACCTGTACGAATCAAGAATCTATCTCTGCCTTAAAAATATCCCCTGACTTGTGGCCTCCACAGCCTTCTGTGGCAAAGAATCCCACAGATTCACCACCCTCTGTCCAAAGAAATTTCTCCTCATCCCCTTCCTAAAAGAACATCCTTTAATTTTGAGGCTGTGACCTCTAGTCCTCGACTCCCCCAATATTGGAAACATCCTCTCCACATCCACTCTATCCAAACATATGATGTGGACATAGGGCTGTGGACAGATGGAGGCCTTGAGGAGCAGATGTGGACAGATGTGGAGATGGGACTGGCAGGTGCGATGCGGGGAGGGGGTGCCGGCACAGATGTGGTGAGGGGGGAATGGCGGGGAGATATGGAGCAGGTAGATGCGGACAAACATCATGGACAGATGTGGAGCTGGGACAGATGTGGACAGGACATAGGTTTAAGGCGAAGGGGAAAAGATTTAATGGTAAATCTTTCACACAAAGGGTGCATGGAACAAGCTGCCAGAGGAGATAGTTGAGACAAGGACTATCCCAACGTTTAAGACACGGTTAGACAGGTACATGGATAGGACAGGTTTGGAGGGATGTGGACCAAACGCAGGCAGGTGGGACTCGTGTAGCTGGGACATGTCGGCCGGCGTGGGCACGTTGGGCCGAAGGGCCTGTTTCCACGCTGTATCACTCTCCGACTCTATGTGGGGAGGGATTTAATAATAGAGGCAGACGTGGAGAGGGTCTTGCACAAGGAGCGAAACTATGGAAAAAGATTTGGCACAGGTCCAGGCACAGGAAGGCTATGGTATCGGAAGAATCTCACCCACACTCAGATTCCTTGGGCTACCTATCATATCTAATTTTTTCTTTCAACCCTCCAGTATTGATCAAGCCTTTCTGCTATGGAAGAGGAAGGGATTAGTATCTATTTGTGATTTGTTTTTAGACGGTTGTTTTATGTCTTTTGCACAACTGTCCAATAAAAATAATTCACATTTTTATAGGTATTTGCAAATTAGACATTTTTTGAAGGATACTTTACCCTCTTTTCCATTATCACATCAAACTGAAATTACACACGGAGAGTGGTGAATCTGTGGAATTCTCTGCCGCAGAAGGTAGTTGAGGCCAGTTCATTGGCTATATTTAAGAGGGAGTTAGTTGTGGCCCTTGTGGCTAAAGGGATCAGGGGGTATGGAGAGAAGGCAGGTATGGGATACTGAGTTGGATGATTAGCCATGATCATATTGAATGGCGGTGCAGGCTCGAAGGGCCGAATGGCCTACTCCTGCACCTATTTTCTATGTTTCTATGTTTCGACAGAAAATGTTTTACACTTGAATCCTTATCAGAAAGGTTTAATATCGGCTATCTATGAGTTGATTTTGAAATTACAAGTAGGCACATCTGATAAAATTAAGAATGATTGGGAAGAGAACTTCAAATTTCTTTACCTATAGAGAAATGGGAGAGGATTCTTCAATTAGTCAATACCTCTTCAATTTGTGCAAGACACGCTCTGATACAATTTAAGGTGGTTCACAGAGCACATATGTCAAAAGATAAGGTCCCACATAAGAGATTAGTATGCAAACTTAAAGCACACGGTATTGTGGGATCAGTATTGATGTGGATCTTATTGAAACATATAAGATAATTAGGGGATTGGACACATTAGAGGCAGGAAACATGTTCCCAATGTTGGGGGAGTCCAGAACAAGGGGCCACAGTTTAAGAATAAGGGGTAGGCCATTTAGAACGGAGATGAGGAAGAACTTTTTCAGTCAGAGAGTGGTGAAAGTGTGGAATTCTCTGCCTCAGAGGGCAGTGGAGGCCAGTTCATTGGATGCTTTCAAGAGAGAGCTGGATAGAGCTCTTAAGGATAGCGGAGAGAGGGGGTATGGGGAGAAGGCAGGAACGGGGTACTGATTGAGAGTGATCAGCCATGATCGCATTGAATGGCGGTGCTGGCTCGAAGGGCTGAATGGCCTACTCCTGCACCTATTGTCTATTGATCCCGGTATTCCCAGGATCAGGAGAACACGGAGGGAATCCCAGAGGTCACCCTACAGCTCTGCTCAGGACCACAAGAAATAACGGAGAGTTGTGGACACAGCCCAGTCCATTACACAGACCCAGCCTCCCCTCCCCATCGACTCCATCTACACTTCAAGCTGCCTCGGGAAAGCAACTGACATCATCCAGGACCACTCACTCCTCAGTCTAGTTTAAGGTTAGTTTAGACTAGACCAAGTGTTGGCTCAAATCTCTCCTGAATTGGTGCAGCACCCTCTCCTCCCCCCTCCTCCCCCTCCCCTCCCCCATTCCCCTCCCCCCACTCCATCCCCCTCAACTCCCTTATCCTCCCACCTCCCCTTCCCTCCCCCTCCCCCCTCCTCCCCCTATCCCATCCCCTCCCCCCACTCCATCCCCCTCAACCCCCGTTATCCTCCCACCTCCCCATCCCTCCCTCCCCCCCCATCCCTCCCTCCCCCCTCCATCGGAGATAGATATAAACTTTAAAATGTGAATAACTTTTAAAATATAACATCGATTTCAATAAAACTACTTGCATTGTCACTAAAGTGGTGATGGTGAGCAAGGTGGGCCTAAAATTGTCGCGCTATTGTGTACCGTTTCGACTCAAGTTCAGTCACAAACAAGATAACAACCGAGAGTTATTGTCGCGTTATCGTGTACCGTTTTGGCTGAAGTTCAGTCACAAACAAACAAACAAACGAGAGTTTTAGAGATTAGAGATGCAGTGCGGAAACAGGCCCTTCGGAACCACCGAGTCCGCACCGACCAGCGATCCCCACACATTAACACCACCCTACACACACAAGGAACAATTTACACAATCAATTAACCCACATACCTGTACGTCTTTGGATTATGTGAGGAATCCGAAGATCTCGGAGAAAACCCACGCAGGTCACGGGGAGAGCGGACACACTCCGTACAGACAGCGCCCGTAGACGGGATCGAACCTGGCGCTGCAAGCGTTGTAAGGCAGCAACTCTACCGCTGCGCCACCGTGCCAGTCGTTCCCTCTCCTCCCCTCTCCCCTGCGCAGAAGATACAGAAGCTCGAAAGCACCTACCATAAGACATAGCTAGGAGCAGGTCTGAAGATGGGTCTCGACCTGAAAAGTCACCTGTCCATTTTCTCCAGAGATGCTGCCTGTCCCGCTGAGTTACTCCAGCCTTTTGTGGCTGTCTTCGGTGTAAACCAGCATCTGCAGTTTCATCCTACACATCAGAATGATGCCATTCGGCCCGTCGTGTCTGCTCCGCCATTCAATCATGGCTGATCTGTCTCTCCCTCCTCACCCCCTTCTCCCTGTAGCCCCCTGACACACTTGCTGCAGACACCCACGCAGTCCCACCCCCACCCATGGGTGCTGCAGACACACGGGCGACCCAGGCAGGGCTGAATCACTCCCAAAGGGGCAAGGGTTCTTGATCCCAGAGAGGGGGGTAGCAATGCTGGCGGAGACAGCACAAGCCGTGCGGCCTGGCCTCCCCGGGACGGGGCGGCAGGGGAGAGGATGGGCCGAGTGGCCTGGGCTCCCCAGGTGAAGGCTCTTGATCCCTAGTAGGGACAGGACGATCAGCAGAGGCCTTGCTTCCCCTCCACCCCTCCAGGGCAGGGGCTAGTAAAGAGGAGACGGGATGAGGAGGCTAGTAGTGACGGGACGGGGAGAGGGGCTAGTAGTGGGAGGGGGAAGGGGGCTAGTAGCGAGGGGATGGGCCGATGGGTGGCTGGGAGTGAGGGGACGGGCCGTGGGGAGGGGGCTAGAGCGAGGGGACGGGCTGAGGGGGGCTAGTAGCGAGGGGATGGGCCGAGGGGAAGGGTAGTAGTGAGGGGATGAGCCGAAGGGAGAGGGGCTAGTAGTGAGGGGATGGGCCGAGATGGAGGGGGTTAGTAGCGAGGGGAC
>NW_027603025.1:0-645 GCF_053455715.1 Rhinoraja longicauda
CTAAGGGTAGAGGAACCTTAAGTGTGTTGAGAATTTTGCACTGAGTTTGAACACACCGATGCCGATAATGACGGCCCTGTCAACACAAACCGCGAATCAACTCGGGTGGTGACATTAGAAAACATCAAGTCCCATTGACAAACGACAACGAGGACTTACCTGGAACGCCAAACGCCACGAGAATTGGATAGTAAATCGATCTAATTTCGTCCAGGATTGATCGACCCATCTTCCTGAGCGATTGGGTGCGGTAGAAACACGGTCTGATAAAGAGACTTTAATCCAATCCCTTATTTGTACCCCAGGAAACTCTCCAGTGGGACAATCACGTTGCCCAATGACTAGCATTAGTTATGGTACTTTAAACAAACAGACGAAGCAATAATTTATTTCAGTCTGAAGAAAGATCTCGACACTAATCATCACCCATCCCTTCTCTCCAGAGATGCTGACTGTTCCGCTGAGTTAATTCAGCATTTTGTCCCTATCTTCCATTTAAACCAGCGCCTGCAATTCCTTTCTACACAGTAGTTCAGTTCAGTATGGTTTAGAGGAAACAGGCCCTTCGGCCCACCGAGTCCGATCCGAAAAGCGAGCGTTCCTCGCACATTAAGACTATCCTAGTTTATGTCCGCCCATTCTCTG
>NW_027603025.1:1145-10904 GCF_053455715.1 Rhinoraja longicauda
TCCTGGTAACATCCTCGTAAATCTCCTCTATCACCTTTCCAGATTGACACCATCTTTCCTGTATCACGGTGCCCACAACAGAACACAATATTCCAAATGCGGCCTCACCAACCTCTTACACAACGGCAGCATAGCCTCCGTATATCTATACACAATGCTATGACCGAAGACGGCCAATGTTACAAAAGTCTTTTTGACCACACTATCAACCCGTGACGCTACATTCAATACACGATGTACCTGTCGTCCTAGATCCCTCTGCTCTACAGTTCATTCACCTTTCTGCCTCGGTTCCAGGTCATCGGTACTGACACTTCTGAACTCACTGATGGTTTCACCTCCCATGTGCGTCTGATTGTGAATAAACTTGCACTACAGCTGATCATCCAAATAAAGAATAATCAAGACTTAACTGCTCCTCCAAGTGCAGCGCTCTCCTCAGTTGTACTTCAAATATCTGCGATGCCCTTTTGTGTAGTTCTGGTCACCATATTATACAAATGATGTCCTGTTGCCAGAGGCAGTGCGGAACAGATTCACCAGGATGTTTTCTGGAATGGACAGCGTTAGTTTGAGGACAGATTTGATCAGGTGGGATTGATCTCATTGGAGCATGAATGCAGATGGACGACCTTACTGAGGCTTGTAAAATTATGTCAACTACAGCAGGGTTGAGTAGATGGTCACAGCTATTTCCCAGGCTGGGAGAATCTAAACCTAGAGAACGTACATTTAATCGAAAGGGGAGAGATTTAAGGGAATTCTGACTTCAACGATGGAGCAATCTTTTCTTTTGAGACGGTGGGGACAGATACCATCTCAGCAAATAAACAGCATTTGGACAGCCGTTTGTTTCGGATGGAAATGGACGGATCTGGGACAAATACAGGTGAATGAGATTACCGTAGATAGGCATCTCGGTCTGCACGGACGAGTCGGGCCGAAGGGCCTGTTTCCCTGCTGTTCCCATGACTGGAATCAGCGGTTCTGTAATCTCTATTGTGCTCTGTCGTCGGTCTCCCCAGTTGTAGCCACATAGCGGACACATCACTGACTGCACAGCAGTGGCGATGCTGTATTGGGTGGTGGTGTCATCAACAACGGAGACACATTGTTCATTTCCCTCGCAAGTGTGCAACATGTTCTTCACTCTCCTCAAACTAAACTCCAGCCTGGAAATCCGAGGAATTAAACGCCATTAGGTGTCGAATTTTATCAAACTTGCAGTTTAAGCAACAACATGATATAAATGCCTGTCATACACGTTGGTCATTTTAATATGTCTCTGATCATTGAAGTGTTTTTTTCAGTTTCTATGTGAGCCAGTTATACACAGCAGGAAGGGAGAAATGCTCTCTGGTATTATTAATAAATAGGCACAGAAATACAGACTGAGTGTGTGTGAGAGTTTGCTTAAATTCACTGGAATTTAGGATGGGAGGGGATCTTGTAGAACATATACAATTTTGTGGAAGGGTCTCCACCCATTCCTTGTCCCCAGAGATACTGCCTGTCGCGCTGTGTTACTCCGGCTTTTTGTGTCTGTCTTCGGTTTAAACTAGCATCTGCAGTTCCTTCTTACACATATACAATTCTTAAGGGATTGGACAGGTTAGATGCAGGAAAAATGTTCACGATGTTGGGGGAGTCCAGAACAGGGATCACAGTTTAAGAATAAGGGGTAGCTCAATTGTTACTGAGATAAGGAAAAACTGATCTGTCATCGGCCTCCCCAGTTGAGATGAATTGTGAATCTGTGGAATACTCTGCCACAGAAGGCAGTGGAGGCCAATTCACAGGAGGTTTTCAAGAGAGAGTCAGATATAGCTCTTCGGGCTAACGGAATAAAGCTGCATGGGGAGAAAGCAGGAACGGGGTACTGATTTAGGATGATTAGCCGTGATCATATTGAATGGCGGTGCCGGCTCAAAAGGCCAAATGGCCTACTCCTGCAAGTATTGCCTATGTTTCTATGTTTCTAAACCACTGTGGACAGCCCAGACAGGTGAGTTGGTCATTGACTCTCAGACTGACTTTGCTGTCAGGTCTGTGGGTTTGAATTAGCATCAACCTGTCAACTGGTCTGAAGTAGTTCAATAAAAAATAAACCACAGATTAAACAGAATCTTGTGTTCAACGGCTGGAACTAATATTCCCCACTGGGTGAATGGCACAGCTCAATTGCTCAACTCTCCCTAGCTCAGATCTGAAGCTGCATTTTAATTTTCAGCATTATGTGTTATTCTTTAAATTATATGCCGGAGAGAGGCAATTAGTATTTATAACCATTGTTAATTAAGGTGAAAATCACAAATGAATGCATCTTCACCTGCCGTGTTTACCAGCGTGGATAGAGCAGCAAGATGGAGTTAGTGATCATTCCAGATGAGATTAATTACAGATACTGAACATACGTTAACCCTTTATAGCCAAACATATGCAATAATGTAAAACACAGGTTTGTTATCCACTTTCGTATGAAATACAAAACACGGGAGTTAAGATGAAATGGAAGCATCGCAACCTGATGCATAGACACAGAAACATAGAGAAATAGAAAATAGGTGCAGGAGTGGGCCATTCGGCCCTCGAGCCAGTACCATCATTCAACATAATCATGGCTGATCATCCAAAATCAGTACCCCGTGCCCGCTTTCTCCCCATATACCTTGTTCCCGTTACCCGAAGAGCATTATCTAACTATGCCTTGAAAACATCCGGTGAATTGGCCTCCACTGCCTACCGTTGCAGAGAATTCCACAGATTCACAACTCTGCGTGAAAATGTTTTTCCTCACCTCAGTCCTAAATAGTCTAACACTTATTCTTAAACTGTGACCCCTGGTTCTGGACTCCTCCAACATCGGGAACATTTTCTGCATCTAGTCTACCCAATCCCTTTATAATTTTATGTTTCTATTAGCTCAGTCCGCCTTAACCAACCTGATCTCAAGGTGGCTGAGCACGTCAACTACCCGTCCCACTCCCAGTCTGACCTTTATGTCATGGGCCTCCTCCAGTGCCATAGTGAGGCCCATCGGAAATTGGAGGAACAGCACCTCATATTTCGCTTGGGCAGCTTGCAGCCCAGCGGTATGAACATTGACTTCTCCAACTTTAGATAGTTCCTCTGTCCCTCTCTTCCACACCCCTTCCCAGTTCTCCCTCTATCTTCCTGTCTCCACCTATATCCTTCCTTTGTCCCGCTCCCCTGACATCAGTCTGAAGAAGGGTCTCGACCCGAAACGTCACGCATTCATTCTATCCTGAGATGCTGCCTGACCTGCTGCGTTACTCCAGCATTTTCTGAAATAAATACCTTCGATTTGTACCAGCATATGCAGTTATTTTCTTACACTTATGTTTCTATTAGATCATAAGATCAGTGATAATGTCACTGCTTCTCCAAACCCATCACTGACCACACTGATAATATCACTGCTTATCCAGACCCATCACTGACCACACTGATAATGTCACTGCTTATCCAGACCCATCACTGACCACACTGATAATATCACTGCTTATCCAGACCCATCACTGACCACACTGATAATATCACTGCTTATCCAGACCCATCACTAACCACACTGATAATGTCACTGCTTATCCAGACCCATCACTGACCACACTGATAATGTCACTGCTTATCCAGACCCATCAGTGACCACACCGATAATGTCACTACTTATCCAAACCCATCACTGACCACACTGATAATGTCACTGCTTATCCAGACCCATCACTGACCACACTGATAATGTCACTGCTTATCCAGACCCATCACTGACCACACTGATAATATCACTGCTTATCCAGACCCATCACTAACCACACTGATAATGTCACTGCTTCTCCAAACCCATCACTGACCACACTGATAATATCACTGCTTATCCAGACCCATCACTAACCACACTGATAATGTCACTGCTTATCCAGACCCATCACTGACCACACTGATAATGTCACTGCTTATCCAGACCCATCAGTGACCACACTGATAATGTCACTACTTATCCAAACCCATCACTGACCACACTGATAATGTCACTGCTTATCCAGACCCATTACCTACTTCACTGAAATCACACACATGTAGTTTCTGTGACTCATCCATTCCAAGGACATCTCACATAACAACCAGTCCCAGTTCCGTCGCACAATGCTCAGATATATTTTCACCAGTGAAACCATTGACAACATTGGCCTCGTGCTGAGCCACTGTAGATGATTGGACATGTATGCAGGTTACCGATCAATGGCTAACCATTCAACAGAACTGCTAACTGTTAATGTTTTAAAAAAGTATGATTTACATGATTTGTCTTGAAGTGGATGATCAGCCATGATCACAATGAATTGCGGTGCTGGCTCGAAGGCCCTAATGGCCTCCTCCTGCACCTATTTTTTATGTTTCTATGTTTCTATATTTCTAAGTGAATCTGTTCTCCGATCCCAGGACAGAGATCCATGGACAAGTGTGGAATATCTTACTGCACTATTTGTGCACACACCCTCCAGTTATAGAGACAGAGTCATAGAATCTTACAGAGGCTTCGGCCCAGCCTGCCCACACCGGCCAACATGTCTCCTCCACACTAGTTCCACCTGCCTGCGATCGGCACATTTTCCTATCAATGGCTTATCCATGCACCTGTCTAAATGTCCCTTAAAGGTTGCGAGAGTACTTTTGTGTTAGCACCTTTATTTCGTACATTTTATAGTGAGTAATTTTAGTACCTCTGTACCTCAAAGTACATTTTATAGTTAGCTTTTTGAAGACGTGACCAAAAAGGTCGATCAGGTCAGAGCTGTAGATGTTGTATACATGGACATCAGCTTAGTATTCGAGAAGGTTCCTAGTGGTAGCCTGCTCTTGAAGGATAGATCGCATGAGATTTAAGGAGAGATAGCTTAATGGATAGCACATTGGCTTCATGGAAGGAAGCAGAGGGTTATGGTGGAAGGTTGCTTCTCGGACTGGACCCCAGTGATTAGTGTCGTGCCTCAGGGTTCGATGCTGGGCCAGTTACTGTTTGTCGACTATATCAAAGATTTGGATGAGGAAACACAGCAGCAAGAATAGCAAGTCTGCAGATGATACAATAGTAGGTTGTTTTGCAGAAACCAGTGAAGATGGTTGTAATGAAGTGCATTAGGACCTTGACCGAGTAGCCAAGTGTACCGAGGAATGGTTGATGCAATTTAATGCAGATAAATGTGAGAAACATAGAAACATAGAAAATAGGTGCAGAAGGAGGCCATTTGGCCCTTCGAGCCACTAGCGCCATTCATTGTGATCATGGCTGATCATCCACATTCAGTTACCCGTGCCTGCCTTCTTCACAAATTGCTTGATTCCGCTAGCCCCTAGAGCTCTATTTAACTCCCTTTTAAATTCATCCAGTGTATTGGCCTCCACTGCCTTCTGTAGCAGAGAATTACACAAATTCACAACGCTCTGGGTGAAGAGGTTTTTCTCACCTCAGCTTTAAATGCCCCCCCCCTTTATTCCTAGACTGTCGTCCCTGGTTCTGGACTCCCCCATCACCGGGAACATCTTTCCTGCATCTAGCTTGTCCAGACCTTTTATTATTTTATACGTTTCTATAAGATCCCCTCTCATACTTCTCAATTCCAGTGAATAGAAGTCCAGTCTTTCCTATCTTTCCTCATGTGACGGTCCGGCCATCCCAGGGATTGATGTAGTAAAACTACTCTGCCCTGCCTCAATCGCAAGGATGTTCGTCCTCAAATTAGGAGACCAAAACTGCACACAATATTCCAGATGTAGTCTCACCACTGACCTATACAAATGCAAAAGGTTCTCTTTACTCCTATAGTCCAATCAAATTATAGTATTGCAAAGTGAGGTATTGCATTTTGAGAAATCTATCAAGGGCAGGACCGACACAGTGAATGGTAGGGCTCTGGGTAGTGTTGTAGGGCAGAGGGATCTAGGAGTGCAGGTGCACAGTTCCTTGAAGGCGGAGTCACAGGTAGATCTGGTGGTCAAAAAGGCTTTTGGCACATTGGTCTTTATCTGCCAGAGTATTGAGTATGGATGTTGGGAGGTCATGTTGCAGTAATATAAGACCTTCGTGAGACCGCATTTGGGATATTATGTTCTGTTCTGGGTACCATGCTATAGGAAAGATGCTGCCAAACTGGAAACTTTACAGGTACATTTTGCGATTCATATGCCGGTAAATGGGAATAGTTCAGATGAACTAAAATGCACCATCTCTCCCCATGAAACACGGCAACCTTTGTCTGAAATTTGCGCCAGGTACAGCACTAACAAATAAACTGCTTTTCAATGGCCCTTGGATATTTTGTTACCACTGAACTCCAGCCTTGAAATGAGGGGATTTGCCTGTCATGTACATTGGTCATTTTTAATAACATTCCCTGATCATTGAAGTGTTTATTTCAGTTTCTACGAGTGCCAGATTTGCACTGCATGATGGGAGATATGCTCCCTTGAATGACTTAATAAATAAGCACATAAATGAAGTCTGCGTGTGTGGCAGCTTTCTGTGTGCCGCTGTGTGGAAAGCCCAGACGGATGAGTTGGTCATTTACTCTCAGACCGACCTTGCTGTCTGGTCTGTGGGTTTGAATTCACATCTACCTGTCACCTGGTCTGAAGTGGTTCACCGCAAAATAAACTGCAGATTGAACAGAGCCACAGCTAGTGTTCACCGGCTGGAACTAATATTCCCCACTGGGCGAAGTACACAGCACATTTACTCAACTCCCCCTTTCTCAGATCTGATCCTGCATTTTAATTTTCAGCATTATGTGTTATTCTTTCAAATGTCTGCCGGAGAGAGTTAATTAGCATTTCTAACCTGTGTTAATTAAGAAGAAAATAACAAGTTAACGTATCTTCAGCTGCCGTGTTTACCAGCGTGGATAGAGCAGCAAGATGGAGTTAGCGCTATTGCTGATGAGATTAATTATGGATACTGAACCTTCGTTAACCCTTTAGAGTCCAACATTTGAAATAAAATGAAAGGATTCCTTATTTACATCATGTCAAAGGTAAAACATCGGGGTCAGATTTAATGAGATGAGGGTCACTGACCACACTGATAATGTCACTGCTTATCCAGACCCATCACTGACCACACTGATAATGTCACTGCTTATCCAGACCCATCACTGACCACACTGATAATGTCACTGCTTATCCAGACCCATCACTGACCACACTGATAATGTCACTGCTTATCCATACCTATCACTGACCACACTGATAATGTCACTGCTTATCCAGACCCATCACTGACCACACTGATAATGTCACTGCGTATCCAGACCCGTCACTGACCACACTGATAATGTCACTGCTTATCCAGACCCATCACTGACCACACTGATAATGTCACTGCTTATCCAAACCCTTCACTGACCACACTGATAATGTCACTGTTTATCCAGACCCATTAATGACCACACTGATAATGTCACTGCTTATCCAGACCCATCACTGACCACACTGATAATGTCACTGCTTATCCAGACCCATCACTGACCACACTGATAATGTCACTGTTTATCCATGGTGACTTGGACAGGTTGAGTGAGTGGGCAGATGCATGGCAGATGCAGTATGACGTAGATAAATGTGGGGTTATCCACTATGGCGGCGAAAACAAAGACGGAAATTATTATCTCAATGGTGTCAGATTCTGGAAAAGGAAAGAACCAGGGGCCACTGTCTAAGAATAAAGGGGAGGCCATTTAAAACGGAGGTGCAAAAAAAAATCACCCAGATAGTTGTGACTTTCTGGAATTCTCTGCCACAGAAGATAGTGGAGGCCAATTCACTGGATGCATTTAAAAGTGAGTAGGAAAGAGCTCTTGGTGCTAGCGGAATCAAGGGATATGGGGAGAAGGCAGGCACGGGGTACAGATTGTGGATGATCAGCCATGATCACAATGAATGGTGATGCTGGCTCGAAGGGCCAAATGGCCACCTCCTGCACCTATTTATCTATGTTTCTATGTCTCTAATACCCGTTCACTATGTGTAGTCCATTTAATCGACCGGGGCAATTCACCGCAACCATCGTGTCGGCGGTCCACATACCACACAAAGCCAACACCAAGGTGGCAGCGGATGAATTATACTCGGTCATGAACTCTCTTTAAGAACCAAACCCTATGGTACTGTTTCTTAATTTGCGATGAACTCAACCAATCTAGCCTCAGGAATGCACAGGTAACTAAAATCAACAACTCTCTCTTTCCCCCAGCCCATCCCCCTCGGCAGGGCTTAAGCACGACCTAGTAAGTACGCCTACACGACCAGTAAGTATGCCTGCCGTTCCATTTGTCGCTATCGTTGGTCATCCGATCATCTGTTGGTGGTGCTCCTGCTGGCATTCAGAAAGATTTAAGAACGAAGCACCAACGAAAAGAGCAACACAGCAGTGGTCTGAGGAGACCGGGTGTCTCCATTAGGTCTGCCCTCGGTCGATAGACAATAGACAATAGACAATAGGTGCAGGAGTAGGCCATTCAGCCCTTCGAGCCAGCACCGCCATTCAATGCGATCATGGCTGATCAATGAAGTTAAGCTATTTGCAGTTTCACAGAGCGAAGGTAGATTGAGTCGTAATATGAAGGCGAATTATCAGGAAATCAACTCAGTCGAAGTCCGGGCTGCATACAAAGACTGTGGCAAACGTCAATAATGATCAGTTAATGGACGACGAAACAAATCTCAAACAATATAAATCTTTCATTTCAAAGGTGAATACAGACGCTGTAATCTAGAATAAAGAGACATAACTCAGCGGGTCATGCAGCATCCGTAGAAGCAGCTTACGTAAGTTGAAGATTCGGGGCCATGAGACGGAGCAGAAGGCATCAATGATTAAAAAGTTGGAAAGTAAATGATGGGGCCGATCAATGGCAACATGTGAATGTTCCTGTGTAGCGTCGTGCATGGCTGGGGATCAGAGTGAAGATGTTCCGTCTGCCTGTACGGGAGAACTGGATGAAGCTCATGACGGAACAGATGGGGAGTGAAGAGAGAGGTTCCACTGAATGGAATAGACAGAGAGCGGGTGGTGAACAGAGTGGCGTCACTTGGTGTTAAATGTTATCTGGGCATGTTGGGATCTGTCCTCGTCTGGGGTGGGAATCTGCAATAAAGGGATCAGGAATATGCACTTCCGTTTGCAGGGCAACGGGTCATGAATGGAAATTCCATCCCCGATGCAAAGACGACCTCACAGTGAATAATAATTGCCTATGGGATCCATTTTACTCCAGAACACCTTCCTACGTCATTTATAGGTTCAAGGTGAATGTGGAAAAGATTAGTAGGAACCTGGTGGGTAACTTTTTCACGCAAAGGATGGTGGAGGTATGGAACAAGCTGCCAGAGGAGGTCATTGAGGCAGGGACTGTCCAAACATGTAAGAAGCAGTTAGACAAGTACATGGATCGGACAGATTTGGAGGCATATGGGCCAAACGCGGCCAGGTGGGAGTCGTGTAACTGGAACATGTTGGCCGGTGTGGGAAAGTTGGGCCGAATGGCCTGTTTCCACTCTGTATCATTCTATGAGTATGAATCTATGCAGGAATTGCTATCAGAATTAAGTATCTGTATTAAACATTAACACCTCTCACCTTAAACCCATGCCCTATCGTGCTTGATTTTCCTACCCTGTTATATAGACTGTGCATTCACTCAATTTATTCCCCTCATACCCATTTCGCCTGTAGAGGTCACCTCT
>NW_027603025.1:11404-23000 GCF_053455715.1 Rhinoraja longicauda
GTTGCACTGGAGTGACATGATGTGGGGCCGTGCTGATGTAGTGCAACACCATGGAGTTGTATTGATGGAGTGAGACACTGTGCGGTTTCACCAACGGAGTGACACACTGAGCGGTAGTACCATTGTGATGACAATCTGTGGTGTAGTACTAATGCAGTGACACGCTGAGCGCCAATACTGATGGAGTGACACAATTTGTGGCAGCACTTATGGGGTGACCCACTGGGATGGTCCTGATTGAATGATAAACATCGGGTAGTACTAATGGAGTGAGGCATTGTGCAGAAATACTAATAGAGTGAAACTGTGGGGAATTACTGTTGGAGTGACAAAGTGAGGTAGGACTGATGGAGTGACACACTGTGGGGAATACTGATGGAGTGACACTGCGAGGAAGTACTGATGGGTTCACACTGTGGGGTCGTACTGATGGAGTGACACGCTGCGTGGTATACTGATGGAGTGTTAATCAATGGATTATACTGATGGAGTGACACACGGTGGCGTAGTACTGATGCGACGATAACCCGAGTGATATTCCTGGTGGTGCGACGATCTGCGGGGAGGCACTGGTGGAGTGGCACAATGTAGGGTGGTACAAATGGAGTAACAAACAATATTTTAGTACTGATGCACTGGCACACTGTGGGTAGTGCTGGTGGAGTGACACACTTTGAGGTAGTACTGATGGAATGGCACACTATGTGGCAGTTCTGACGCAATGGCATACTGTGGGATAGTACTGATTGAGTGACACCCTGCGGTGTAGCACTGTTGGAGAGACATATTCCAAAGTAATACTGGTGGATTGAAGCACTGTGGGGTAGTACTGATGGAAGGACTCATTGTGTAGTACTGATGGAGTGACACGCCGTTGGATAGTACTGATAGAGTGACACACTTTGCGGTAGTAATAATGGAATGATACACAATGTGGTACTGATGTTGAAAAACACTGTGGGTGTGTATTGATGGAATGGTATACAGTGCGGTAGTACCGATGAAGTGACGCGCCCTAGGGTCGTACTGATGGAGTGACATAGTGTGTTGTAGTAATGATCGTCTAACACACTGTAGGCTTGTATTGATGGAGTGAAGACCAGTGGGGTAGTGTTGATGGAGTGACACAATGTGGGCAATACAGATGGAGCAATACACTTTGGGGTAGTACTAGTGAAGTGACAAACTGTGGGCGGGCAGTGATGGAGCAAAACATTTTGGTGTATTACTGGTGGAGTTTCACAGTGTGCGGTAGTACTGATGGAGGAACACACGATATTGTAGTACTGATTTCGTGGCACACTGTCGGATAGTATTAATGGTGTGAAACTAAATGGGGCAGTACTGATGTAATGACATATTATAGGGTAGTTCTGATGGATTGACACACTGAGGGGGAGAACTGATCGAATGACAAACTGTGGGTTAGTACTGATGGAATGGCTATCCATTTAGTAGTATTGATGCAATGGCATTCCATGGGATAGTTCCGAATGAATGACATGTTGTGATGCAGTAATGATGGAGTAACAGACGATATGGTAGTACTGATTGAGTGACACGCTGTGGGATAGTACTTATGGATTAACACCCTGTGGGATATTACTGAAGGGCTGGTACATTTTGGGGTAGCACTGATGGAGTGACACATTCGACGGTATTACTGAAGGGGGGGAAAGCTGTGGGTAGTACGGATGAAATTACATAACTAAGGTAGTACTGACGGAGTAAAACGCCGTGTGGCAGAAATTATGGAATGAAATACTGGAGGGTTGTACTGATGAGAGTGACACGCTCTTGGGTTCTACTAATTGAGTAACATGCAGTACTGATGGAGTGACAGACTGTGAAGTAGTATTGATGAGTGACCTAACGTAGGGTATTATTGATATAATGGCACATTCTGGGGTAGTACTGATGGAGTGACATCATGTGCTGTAGTACTATTGTTATGTCATAATGTGGGATGGAATTGATAGAGGGACACTATGTGGTAGTACTGGTGGAGTGACGCACTGTGGGGTAGTACTGCTGTAACGGTATACTGTGGGATAGTACTGAAGGAGTGACATCGGCGAGACCAAACGCAAGCTCGACGATCGTTTCGCTGAACAGCTCCACACAGTCCTACCTGATCTCCCGGTTGATCAGCAATTTAACTCACTCCCGCTCCCCCATTCCCAATCTGAACTTTCTGTCCTGGGCATCCTCCATTGTCAGAGTGAGGCCCAGCGCAAATTGGAGGAACAGCACCTCATACTTCGCTTGGGCAGCAAACATACCTGCGAAATGAACATTGACTTATCTAACTTCCATTAGCCCTTGCTTTCCCTCTCTCTCCACCCCTCCTCCTTCCCAGTTCTCCCACCAGTCTCACTGTCTCCAACAAAATGTTATCTCTTTCCCGCCGACCTCTCCGACATCAGTCTAAAGAAGGGTCTCGACCCGAAACGTCACCCATTCTTTCTCTACAGAGATGATGCCTGTCTCGTTGATTTACACCAGCATTTTGTGCCTACCTTCGATTTAAACCAGCTTGTGCATTTCTTTCCTACACGAAGTACAAGGCACGGCAGGACTTTCGGCTAATAATAGCTGTGCCGAACATGAGACGACCAACCTTACCTGCCTGCTCGCAATGCATATCCCTTCATTACCTGAAAATCTGAACTTGTCTTAAATGTCACTATTGTATCTGCCTCCAACACCAGTGGAGTGGGTGGTAAGATTTTAGGACCCGTTATACAGGATGATGTGACAGAGTATTTATAAGTGCACGATGAAATAGGCATAAGTTGGCATGGCTTTGTGAAGAGAAGGTCGTGTTTGATAAATTTGCTGGAATTATTTGAAGAAGTAAATAGCAAGACAGCCGACGGAGAGACAGTAGATGTTGTTAACTTTGATTTTCAGAAAGCCTTTGACCAGGTGTCACAAGATGGCTGCTTAGGAAGATGAGAGCCAACGGTGACAAAGGGCAAACATCAGCATGGATAACCGGCTGGCTGGATGGCAGAAGACAAAGAGTGGCAATAAAGAGGGATTTTTTTCTCGTTGGCTAACAGTAACTAGTGAAGATCTTCAAGGATCGGTGTTTGTCCGCTACTCCACGTTTTATATTATGATTTGGACGAGGGGATTGAAGGCTTTGTGGCCAGGTTTTCAGATGTTACGAAAAAAGGTGGAAGGGCAGGTAGTTTAGAGAAAGCATGGACTCCGCAGAAGGACTAGGACATGTTGGGGGAATGGGTAGAGAAGTGGCAGATGGAATATAGTGTAGCAAAGTGCGGAGTACTGCATTTTGGTAGTAGGAATAATGGCGTAGACTATTGTCTAAGTGGGAAAATAATCCATCAATCTGAAGTTGGGAGTGCTGGTTATCATGTCGTATCTCCGTTCGTGCTACGGCCCAACAACGTGGAGTCGGCGGCCTCCAGCTGGGATCGACCTTGAACAATCCGGTGGCAGGGCCTGGACTTGCCATCTCGGAGGCTTCGGCCGTGGGCCCTGCAGACCGCAACATCTGGAGTTCACAGGTCCCTGGCTGGCGACCGGCTTTCGGGAGCTCCAGCCGTAGCAGCTTCGACCGCCCCGAAGCGCAAAGTTTGACCGACCCGCTCGCAGGGCCCTCATCGCCCTGCGTGGCTCGGTCGCGACACTTCCCATCACCCGGTGGGGGCTTAGGACCTTCATCGGCCTGCTCGGCTCGGCCCTGGGACTTTCCATCGCCCGGTGGGGGTTCAAAAGTCGAGAGCCTCGGTCGCCTCGTGGCACCACGGGAGAAGAATGAGGAGGAGATAAGACTTTTCTTTGCCTTCCATCACAGTGAGGGTGTGCCTGGAGCAATCACTGTGATGGCTGTTTGTGTTAAAATTGTAATTGTGTGTCTTGTGTTCTTTATTGTCTACTGCCGGACTCACGTGAGAGGACGCTGGCGCTATTTGTTCGACGCTGCTCCGTCAGGACAAATCTTTTGTTTGTTTGTTTGTTTTTATGTCCTGACTGTTTTGTAAAGCGTCTTTGAGCAATTGGAAAAGCGCTATAAAAAATAAATGTTTATTATTATTATTATTATTATTATAACATATAACATTTAACATATAACATATAACATATAACAACTACAGCATGGAAACAGGCCTGTCTGGCCCTACCAGTCCACGCCGACCATTCTCCCTGACCTAGTCTCATCTACCTGCACTCAGACCATAACCCTCCAATCCCCTCCTATCCATATACCTATCCAATTTACTCTTAAATAATAAAATCGAGCCAGCCTCCACCACTTCCACCGGAAGCCCATTCCATACAGCCACCACCCTCTGAGTAAAGAAGTTCCCCCTCATGTTACCCCTAAACCTTTGTCCCTCAATTCTGAAGCTATGTCCCCTTGTTGGAATCTTCCCCACTCTCAAAGGGAAAAGCCTACCCACGTCAACTCTGTCCGTCCCTCTCATAATTTTAAAAACCTCTATCAAGTCCCCCCTCAACCTTTTACGCTCCAAAGAACAAAGGTCTGAAGAAGGGTCTCGACCCGAAACGTCACCCATTCCTTCTCTCCCGAGATGCTGCCTGACCTGCTGAGTTACTCCAGCATTTTGTGAATAAATCGATTTGTACCAGCATCTGCAGTTATTTTCTTATATATATATATAAAGACCCAACCTGTTCAACCTCTCTCTGTAGCCCTGCGTGGCTCGGTTCCCAAATTATTATTCCCAAATTTTTTATCTGCAGGTTGAATCGGTGAGAATGATCAGCCATGATCACATGGAATGGTGGTGCTCGAAGGGCCGAATGGCCTACTCCTGCACCTATTGTCTATTGTCTATTGTCTAATGGAAGCAAACTCATTGCTTGCATTCATTTCAAGAGGACTTGTACACAGAACACGGATTTAATTTTGAGGCTATACAAGGCGACGGGAAGGCCGCATTTGGAATATTGTGAGCAATTCTGGGCACCATATCAGAGGAACGGTGTGCTGGCTCTGGAGAGGGTCCAGAGGAGGTTTACAAGAATGATCCCAGCAATAAGTTAACCTCTGGCGAGCGTTTGTCGGCTCCCGGCTTGCACTCAGAGTTTAGAGGTATGAGGGTGGACCTCATTGAAACATACAGATATGTGAATGGTTTAGATCCAGTGGATGTGGAAAGTATGTTTCCACTTGTGGGAGCGTCTCGGACAAGAGATCATTTCCTCAGAATTAATCTACGCTCTCTTTTGAAGTTGATCAGAAATGTATTTAGTCAGAAGGTGATGAATTTGTGGAATTATTTGCCACAACAGGCTGTGTAGGTCACGTCAGTGGATATTTAAAGGCGTAGACAGAAAGATTATTGATTAATACAGGTATCAGAAGTTATGGGGAGAAGGCAGGAGAATGGGGTTTCGAGGGCAAAAGATTGGCGGATAAGACGATTGGCTGAATGGTCTAATTCTACTCCTATTCCTTATCACCCAATGCCCACCTGCGGTATTACGTTCGATGCACTTAATGCCCCTTGCTTTCCCCGCACACCTCGTTTAAACTTCACCCCTTTCACCATAAAGGGGTGGCCTTCAATACTTGATATTTCCATCTTGAGAGGAATGTTCTGACTGTTTACCATATCTTTGCCTCTCATAATTTGCTACCGATCTATCAGGTTACTGCCCGAACTCCGATGAATCAGTCCAACGTCTGGTTGTTCATACGCCCCAGGCGATGTTATTGTAAACGTCTTGAACACGATTTCCGAAGCGCCCATATCCTTTGTGTACGAGAGCGAACATAACTGGACACAATGCTGCAAAAGCGGCCAAAGTAAAGTTCTCTAAAGTTGAATATTGACATCTGACTCATATTCAATGACTCGGTCAAATATAGCAAGCATTCTACGTGGCTAATTTATTACTCTAAACGTACTACCACGATTTGCGTGTTTCGCATTGGGAACTCAAGGTCCATCATAAGCAATGCTGATGCTGCGATGCACTTATATTGTACAGACAGTGAGGGCTGTTGTGCCTCGATGTTGCAGTGTGCTGCTGATGTTCATCCAGGGGAGGGCGCTGTGACAGTATATTCCCACTGTACATGCACTGAGGTGCGCTGTGTGTGGATGTTGCAGTGTGCTGCTGATGTTCATCCACGGGAGGGCGCTGTGACAGTATATTCCCACTGTACATGCACTGGGGTGCGCTGTGTGAGGATGCAGCAGTGCACTGTTAAAAAAGAACACTGGGTACAAAAGTCATAGCAGCAGAGTTAGTGCACCAAGGCCCATCGAGGCCACTCCTGCATTCTATCATGGCTCACCTATCGTCCCCACTCAACAAGATCTCCCTCTCTCACGAGGCCCACAGAGGATGAGAGAGAGAGAGAGAGAGAGCGCGCACCCCTCAAATAGCTGCCTAGATAGAGAGCTACCTATTTACTATCAATATCTCCAGCTATCTCGCTGATAGCTGATATACAGATATCCAGCTTTCTAGCTGTCTAGCATTGCATGTAGACAGCTATCTAGGTAGTTCACTATCTTGCTAGCGAGATAGCTCACACGCTGTCTGGCAGTCTATCATGCTGGCTAGCAATCCAGTTCTCGAGATAGCTTGATTGATAGGTAAAGAGCTAACTATTTTGGTAGCAACATAGCTAGGTCACTAACTTGCCTGAGGGCTAGAGAGATAGATAACTAGATAACTAGATTGTTAGCCAGTAGCTTTGGCGGCCAGATAGCGGGTTTAGCTTGATGAAGCTTTGCTAGATGGCTAGTGAGCTAGGCATCTAGCCAGCTATACCAGTAGATAGCTCACGAGCCAGATCGCAAGAGAGATTTATAGCGATTAATGAGCTATCTAGCTAGATCGAAACGGGTCTCTCTCGTTCTCCCTTTCATCTCTCCCCCCCCCCCCCCCCGAGAGCGAGCGAGCGAGAGACCGCACTCCACAAAGAGCTGCCTACGCAACTAGCTAACTATTTTTGCTATGCAGAGATTCGGCTATCACACCATCAATCTGTCTAGCGTTCAAGCTATCTAGCAATGCAGGTATTTGGCTATCTAGAAAGCTAACACGCTATCTGGCTCTTTCCCGCTGGTAATCAATCTATATAACTTGATATCCAGCTTCCTAGCTGTCATGCTAACTAGCTAAACAGCTATCCACCTATGTAGGGAGCCTGCTACCTATCAATTTGACTATTCATCCAGCTGTTAGCTCCATAGCTAACAGACTAACTAGCTATCTATCTATCTGTCTATCTGTCTCCCTATCTAGCTATCCACCTAGCTATATAGCTATTTAGTCTTGTAGGAATATACCAAGCGAGCTACCTTATTATCTAGCTTACTATATATTTAGCTATCTACCTAGTTATCTATCCTGTTGGCTAGCAATCCACCTATCTAGCTATCCAGCTATCTAGCTAGCAGTCTAACGAGCTATCTAGTGATTTAATTATAGAGCTATCTATCCATTTATCTCTGTCGCAATGAATCTAGCGATTTGTTTCTTAAACTGGCTATCTAGCTATCTACCTACCACCTATTGCTACCTAGCTATCAAGCCATTTAGCCATGTAGTCATCTATCTATCTAGCTAGCTGCTAAGCTATCTAGCTATCTAGCCAGCTGGCCATCAAGCTTTCTAGCCATCTACTCATCAAGCCATCTCGCCATCTGCCCATCCAGCCATCTGGCTTTATTCAGCTCGCCATCTACGCAGCGAGCCAGCTTCCAAGCTGAACAATTTCCCAAGTAGCCAGCTAGCCTTCCAACCATCTAGCCAGAAAGCCATTTAGCCATCTCGGCATCCAGCCATATATATATATAGCCGGCGTGAGCGATCTATCTGTCAATTTAGCTTGCAAGGTAGCTATCTACAAACCTAGATATGACTAGATCTCCCTCTGTGGGCCTCGCGAGAGAGAGAGCGCACCCCACAGAGAGCTGCCTATATCTCTAGCTAGCGATCTTGCAATCTAGTTATTCAGCTATCTACACATCCAGCTATCTAGCTTTCAAGTTATGCAATGCGGGTAGCTAGCTACCCAGGTAGCAAACCATGTTTCTATATAGACAGCTAATATGCTCTCTGGCTGTCCATCCTATTGGCTAGAAATGTAGCTCACTGGTTATCCAGCCATCTAGTTATCAGGGCAGCCAGCTACTACTGAATTCCAGTGAAGACAAGCCCAATTTTTACAAACTTTCCCCATATGTCAGTTTCGCCATTCCGGGGATTATCCTCCGGACCTACCACAATAGCAAGGATGTCCTTCCACAAATTAGGAGACCAAAACTGCACACAATACTCCAGCTGTGGTCTCACCAGGGCCCGGTACAACTACAGAATGGCCTCTTTACTCCTATACTCAAATCCTCTCGTTATGAAGGCCAACATACCATTAGCATTAGTGAAGGGTCTGAAGAAGGGTCTCGACCCGAAACGTCACCCATTCCTTCTCTCCCGAGATGCTGCCCGAACTGCTGAGTTACTCCAGCACTTTGTGAATAAATACCTTCGATTTTTACCAGCATCTGCAGTTATTTTCTTATATTAGCATTAGTACGTTTTTCTGCTCTCATATTGCAGCTTTCCACAATTAACTAGAGCAGACCTCAACATCCAGACAATATGTTCGCATCCAGTGTCGTCAGTCTGTTCACCACCCTCCCTCTGTCTATTTCTCTCTGTGGAATCTTTCTCCTCACTTCCCATTTGTTCCGTCAGGACCTTCATCCTGTCCTCCCGAACAGATAGACGGAAGCTCTCATTCCGACCCTCAGCCATACGCTATGCTACACAGCACATCCCATGTTCTCCCTGACAATCTCAGTGAAACCTTTACCTGTTTTATAATAATTCAGCTCCTTGTGCTCGACCTCACTGGGAGTAGGGCCGAAACGTCGAATTAGACCTGTTGCTTTCACAGACCTGCTTGACCAGCTGAGTTCCTCCAATATTCAAGATTCCAGGTTTAGTATCTTTATTCCCTTTTGATACGAAACTTTTTACTGGCTCGGCGGAAGATATTTGTTTTATCCTCCTGCTGATCACTGTCCTTTGCCAAAGTCTAAACTTACAGCGCGGAAACAGGCCCTTCGGCGCATCGAGTCCGCTCCAACCAGCAATCCTCGCATATTAACTCAATCCTACATGCACTTGGCTCATACCAAGCCAATTAACCTACAAACCTGTAGGTCTTTGGAGTGTGGAAGGAAACCATCAATCTCGGAGAAAACTCACGGGGGAACGTACGAACTGCGAACAGACAGCACCGTCGTCGGAATCGAACCAGCGTCTTCAGCTGCAAGCGTTGTAAGGCAGCAACTCTACCTGTGCGCCCATAGTTAGTATGTTTGCAACTGACACCGAACCAATGTTTACAGATGGCGGCGAATACGTTGAAAGGCGCACTATTTCAAAACCGGGCCAGATGGTTCGTTCGGACCGACCGATCACCGATAATTAATCTTCGCGAAAGATGCCATCATGCTTGATTGGTGAAAATGTTGCCAGCACTCGAGGGCCTGGGCTACAGGGCTTCGTTGGACAGGTTTGGACTTTATTCCTAGGAGCACAGGGGCCTGAGAGGTGACCTCTGCAGGCGAAAAGGGTATGAGGGGAACAAATGGAGTGAAGGCACAGTCTATTTAACAGGGTAGGAAAATCAAGCACGATAGGGCGTGGGTTTAAGGTGAGAGGTGTTAATGTTTAATATAAACGTGAGGGGCAACTATTTCATTCAGAGGGTTCAGGAAATGTGAAACGACCTGCCCAGAAACATGCTGAGACACACACAATGTGAAGGACATTTGGACGGGTACATGGTTTGGAAAGGTTTTCGGGGATGTGGGCAAACCGAATTAGATCAGATAGTCCATTTTAATCGACACGTGGACGTTGGGCGGCACGGCCTGTTTCCGCGCTATATTTCTCCATGCTTTATGATCTCTGCCATCGGGATGTATTAGACAGAACCATCGGGTGGTGGGTGAATACGCATTGGTGAAACAGTGTTTCCCTGTTCAAAGCGGGTTATCCAACGGTAGAGATGCATTGTTCGGCTCGTAAACCGTGGTGGTCATCAGAGCCAATGCAGTCGCCAGGCATCCGCTTGCTTGAATTGAGCGCCCAGTCTGATTTGGAATCCTCTTATCCCTGTTTGATTTGCGGAGATCAAACTTGTCCTTCGTGTTCCGTTCAGGGTCATCTTGCTTCAAAGCCTTAGATCAGGACATTAACCAAGTGTGAATCTCCCTTTTCATCCAAGGCTTCTGATTAGGACGAGACCTAAATGTCTCTATTGAAAAACAGCCGTCACGTGCATTTCTTGATGAAACCGAACACTTCCCTCGACAGACCGCGGACCGCTGCCTCACGGCGTCCGGACGCGCGTTTTCATTCCGTGAGAAATCCTCGCATATTTTCCGATTTTATGTTTCCTGAGTTTTTGCATCAGATTGTCATTATTCCGGCTCCCGCTCCGGGGGAAACACTGTGCTATTTGTGCGTCTCCTTTCATCAATCGGCAACGATGCCTCACCAGTTGAATCCCGAGCAGGTGACCGGGGTTCGATTCCGATCACCGCATCATTCCCAATGCACGGGAAATCTGCCTTCAGAGAGCACAGATACTTAACTCCGATAGCAATTCATGCATAGACTCATAGTCATAGAATGATACAGAGTGGAAACAGGCCATTCGGCCCAACTTGCCCACACCGGCCAACATGTTCCAGCCACACGACTCCCACCTGGGCGCGTTTGGCCCATATGCCTCCAAACCTGTCCGATCCATGTACTTGTCTAACTGCTTCTTACATGTTTGGACAGTCCCTGCCTCAACGGCCTGCTCTGGCAGCTTGTTCCATACATCCACCATCCTTTGCGTGAAAAAGTTACCCATCAGGTTCCTACTAATCTTTTGCACATTCACCTTGAACCTATAAATGACGCAGGAAGGTCTTCTGGAGTAAAATGAATCCCATAGGCAATTATTATTCACTGTGAGGTCGTCTTTACATCGGGGATGGAATTTCCATTCCTGAGCCGTTGCCCTGCAAACGGAAGTGCATCTTCCTGATCCCTTTATTGCAGATTCCCACCCCAGACGAGGACAGATCCCAACATGCCCAGATAACATTTAACACCAAGTGACGCCACTCTGTTCACCACCCGCTCTCTGTCTATTCCATTCAGTGGAACCTCTCTCTTCACTCCCCATCTGTTCCGTCATGAGCTTCATCCAGTCCTCCCGTACAGGCAGACGGAACATCTTCACTCTGATCCCCAGCCATGCTCGACGCTACACAGGAACATTCACATGTTGCCATTGATCGGCCCCATCATTTACTTTCCAACTTTCTAATCATTGATGCCTTCTGCTCTGTCTCCTGGCCCCGAATCTAAAACTTACGTCAGCTGCATCTACGAATGCTGCATGACTCGCTGTTATCTCTTTATTCTAGATTATAGCGTCTGTATTCTCCTTTGACATGAAAGATTTGTATTGTTTGATGACGGATTTGTTTCGTCGTCCATTACCTGATCATTATTGACGTTTGCCACAGTCTTTGTATGCAGCCCGGACTTCGATTGAGTTGATTTC
>NW_027603026.1:0-15000 GCF_053455715.1 Rhinoraja longicauda
GCCGGTGTGGGAAGGTGGGACTAGTGTAGATGGGGCATGTTGGCCGGTGTGGGCAGGTGGGACTTGTGTAGATGGGGCATGTTGGGCGGTGTGGGCAGGTGGGACTAGTGTAGATGGGGCATGTTGGGCAGTGTGGGCAGGTGGGACTAGTGTAGATGGGGCATGTTAGAAACATAGAAAATAGGTGCAGAAGTAGGCCATTCGGCCCTTCGAGCCTGCACCGCAATTCAATATGATCATGGCTGAATACCCAGCTCAGTAGCCCGGACCTGCCTTCTCTCCATACCCCCTGATCCCTTTAGCAAAAAGGGCCACATCTAACTCTTAAATATAGCCAATGAACTGGCCTCAACTACCTTCTGTGGCAGAGAATTCCACAGATTCACCACTCTCTGTGTGAAGAAATGTTTTCTCATCTCGGTCCTAAAAGACTTCCCCCTTATCCTTAAGCTGTGACCCCTGGTTCTGGACTCCCCCAACATCGGGAACAATCTTCCCGCATCTAGCCTCTCCAACCCCTTAAGAATTTTATATGTTTCTATAAGATCCCCCCTCAGTCTTCTAAATTCCAGCGAGTATAAGCCCAGTCTATCCAGTCTTTCCTCATATGAAAGTCCCACCATCCCAGGGATCAATCTGGTGAACCTTCTCTGTACTCCCTCTAAGGCAAGAAAGTCTTTCCTCAGGTTAGGAGACCAAAACTGCACACAATACTCCAGGTGCGGTCTCACCAAGGCCTTGTACAACTGCAGCAGAACCTCCCTGCTCCTAAACTCAAATCCTCTTGATATGAATGCCAACATACCATTCACTTTCTTCACTGCCTGCTGCACCTGCACACTTGCTTTCAATGACTGGTGCACCATGACACCCAGGTCACGTTGCATCTCCCCTTCTCCCAATCGGTCACCATTCAGGTAATACTCTGCTTTCCTGTTCTTGCCGCCAAAGTGGATAACATCACATTTATCCACATTATATTGCATCTGCCATGCGTTTGCCCACTCGCCTAATCTATCCAAGTCACTCTGCAGCCTCCTCGCATCCTCCTAGCACATGTTGGTCTGTGTGGGCGGGTGGGACTAGTGTAGATGGGGCATGTTGGCCGGTGTGGGCAGGTGGGACTAGTGTAGATGGGGCATGTTGGTCGGTGTGGGCAGGTGGGACTAGTGTAGATGGGGCATGTTGGTCAGTGTGGGCAGGTGGGACTAGTGTAGATGGGGCATATTGGTCAGTGTGGGCAGGTGGGACTAGTGTAGATGGGGCATGTTGGTCAGTGTGGGCGGGTGGGACTAGTGTAGATGGGGCATGTTGGTCAGTGTGGGCAGGTGGGACTAGTGTAGATGGGGCATGATGGACGGTGTGGGCGGGTGGGACTAGTGTAGATGGGGCATGATGGACGGTGTGGGCGGGTGGGACTAGTGTAGATGGGGCATGTTGGACGGTGTGGGCGGGTGGGACTAGTGTAGATGGGGCATGATGGCTATCCACCTCTTGCTATTAAAAGATATTTTATAAATTAAAGCTCATAGTTTTTTGTTTGGGGGAGAGAGAGGGAGGGAGGGAGAGAGGGAGGGATGGAGTGAGGGAGGGAGAGAGGAGGGGAAGAGAGAGGAGGGGGAGAGAGAGGAGGGGGAGAGAGAGGGGGAGAGAGAGAGGAGGGGAAAGAGAAGGGGGAGAGCTATTTAATCTTGTTATTAAAAAGATATTTTATACCTCAAAAAGCTACGAGCTTTAATTTATAAAATATCTTTTAATAGCAAGAGGTGGAGACTGGGTGTGGACAATGTCGCCCGTCGGGCGGGCTGCTAATTGATAATTGGTGGGATCGCTGAGCCTTGGGGAAGTTGTGGGCTTATGAAGGGCCACATGTGCTCACTGATTCTTTCAACAAAATGGCCGCCACATGTGCTCACTGTTTCTTTCAACAAAATGGCCGCCACATGTGCTCGCTGTTTCTTTCAACAAAATGGCCGCCACATGTGCTCGCTGTTTCTTTGTGTCAATGTTTGTCCTTGCTTGCTGGCTCCCCTTCCCTCTCTCTCTCCCCCTCCTCTCTCTCACAATAGGTGCAGGAGGAGGCCATTCGGCCCTTCGAGCCTGTACGCACCGCCATTCAATGTGATCGCGGCTGATCGTTCTCAATCAGTACCCACTCTCTGTGGGTTTTTAATTGGTTAATTTTTTCGGGGTTAAATATAGTTGATGTAAAAAATTATATTGTACTAAACTATATCTCACATTAATAGTATTTTTCATACTATCTAAACACAATCTTTCCCAACTTGGTTCATCAATGATAATATTAAGATCTGTTTCCCATCTTTGTTTTGATTTTTGAATTCCTATCTTTGGACTAGATTTTTGTAATAATTTATACATTGATGATATACATTTTTTTATTCCCTTGCCCTTAATCAGAGTTTCAATTCCTTTAATCTGAAATAGAGACATTGAATTACCTAACTTTTCCCTTAAAAAAGATTGTAATTGATAATAGAAAAAAATACTATTCCCTGGAATTTGATATTTATTTCTCAATTGAGAAAATGTCAAAAAGTTATTTCCTTCATAGCAATCTCCTATATGTTTAATACCCTTCTGTTCCCAGACTTGTAGTATTTGATTATTCCAAGCAAACGGCAATAATCTATTTTTTACTAATGGAGTTTTAGCTGTTAAAACAAATCTTTTATCATTAACTTTAACTGTTTTCAACAATGTATTAATTAAATGTTTTAGCAAAGGTGACTCTTTATCCTTAACTAATAGCTTCGCTTTCCATTTATATATAAATTCTTCTGGACATAACTCTTTTATTTTATCCATTTCAATTTTAACCCATGCTGTTTTTCCACCCTCTTGATAAAAGGATGAAATAAAACTCATTTGTGCTGCCAGATAATAATTTTTAAAATTTGGTAATTGCAGTCCACCTAATTCAAATTTCCATGTTAATTTTTCCAGAGACACTCTTGGCATTTTACCTTTCCAAAGAAAATTCCTCACAATTTTGTTCAATTCTTGAAAAAATTTATTTAGCAAAGGTATAGGCAGTGTTTGGAATAAATACTGTATCCTCGGAAAAATATTCATCTTAATACAGTTCACTCTCCCTAGCAATGTAATTGGAAGATTCATCCATTTCTTCAGGTCCTCATCTATTTTTTTTATTAGTGGTTTATAATTTAATTTATACAAATTATTTAACTTATTATCTACTTTAACTGCTAAGTACTTAATGCCTTCTTTTTGCCATTTAAACTGACTTTCTCTTTTATTCACAAAATGCTGGAGTAACTCAGCAGGTCAGGCAGCATCTCGGGAGAGAAGGAATGGGTGACGTTTCGGGTCGAGACCCTTCTTCAGACTGATGTCGGGGGTGGGACAAAGGAAGGATATAGGTGGAGACAGGAAGATAGAGGGAGATCTGGGAAGGAGGAGGGGAAGGAAGGGACAGAGGAGCTATCTGAAGTTGGAGAAGTCGACGTTCATACCACCGGGCCGCAAACTGCCCAGGCGAAATATGAGGTGCTGCTCCTCCAATTTCCGGCGGGCCTCACTATGGCACTGGAGGAGGCCCATGACAGAGAGGTCAGACTGGGAATGGGAGGGGGAGTTAAAGTGCTGGGCCACCGGGAGATCAGTTGCGTTAATGCGGACCGAGCGCAGGTGTTCAGCGAAGCGATCGCCGAGCCTGCGCTTGGTTTCGCCGATATAGATAAGTTGACATCTAGAGCAGCGGATGCAATAGATGAGGTTGGAGGAGGTGCAGGTGAACCTCTGTCTCACCTGGAAAGAATGTTTGGGTCCTTTGATGGAGTTGAGGGGGGAGGTAAAGGGACAGGTGTTGCATCTCGTGCGGTTGCAAGGGAAAGTGCCCGGGGTTAGGGTGGTTTGGGTAGGAAGGGACGAGTGGACCAGGGAGTTGCGGAGGGAATGGTCTCTGCGGAACGCAGAGAGGGGAGGGGATGGGAAGATATGGCCAGTGGTGGGGTCCTGTTGTAGGTGACGGAAATGTTGGTGGATAATATGTTGGATCCGCTGGCTGGTGGGGTGGAAGGTGAGAACGAGGGGGATCCTGTCCTTGTTGCGAGTGTGGGGATGGGGAGCAAGAGCGGAGCTGCGGGATGTAGAAGAGACCCTAGTGAGAGCCTCATCTATAATGGAGGAGGGGAAGCCCCGTTTTCTGAAAAACGAGGACATCTCGGAAGCCCTAGTGTGAAACACCTCATCCCGGGCGCAGATGCGGCGTAGACGGAGGAATTGGGAGTAGGGGATAGACTTTTTGCAGGGGACCGGGTGGGAAGAAGTGTAGTCCAGATAGCTGTGCGAGTCGGTGGGCTTGTAATAAATGTCCGTCACTAGTTTTTCTCCTGTGATGGAGATGGTGAGGTCCAGAAACGGGAGGGAGATGTCAGAGATAGTCCAGGTATATTTAAGGGCAGGATGGAAATTGGAGGTGAAGTGTATAAAGTCAGTGAGTTCTGCATGGGTGTAAGAGGTAGCACCAATGCAGTCGTCGATGTAGCGGAGGTAGAGTTCGGGGATGGGGCCAGTGTACGTCTGGAACAGGGATTGTTCGACGTACCCAACAAAGAGGCAGGCGTAGCTAGGGCCCATGCGAGTGCCCATAGCCACGCCTCTGGTTTGGAGGAAGTGGGAGGAGTCAAAGGAGAAGTTGTTGAGGGTAAGAACCAGCTCTGCTAGGCGGAGGAGAGTGTTGGTCGATGGGGATTGGCTGGTTCTACGGTCGAGGAAGAAACGGAGGGCTTCGAGACCATCCTTGTGGGGGATGGAAGTGTAGAGTGACTGGACATCCATGGTGAAAATGAGGGAGTGGGTGCCTGGGAACCGGAAGTTATCCAGGAGATGGAGAGCGTGTGAGGTGTCTTGGACGTAGGTGGGGAGGGATTTGACCAGGGGGGATAGGATGGAGTCGAGGTAGGTAGAGATAAGTTCGGTGGGGCATGAGCAGGCAGAGACAATGGGTCTGCCGGGACAATTGTGTTTGTGGATTTTGGGTAGGAGGTAGAATCGGGCCGTGCGGGGCTGGGGAACTATGAGATTGGAGGCACTGAGGGGTAGTTCGCCGGAGTTGGTGAGGTCGGTGATGGTGCTGGTGATGAAGGTCTGGTGTTTATCGGTGGGGTCATGGTCCAGGGATAGGTAGGAAGAGGTGTCTGATAGTTGTCGTCTGGCCTCGGTGCGGTAGAGGTCAGCACGCCAGGCTACCACAGCCCCTCCCTTGTCAGCGGGTTTAATTATTAAGTCCGGGTTGTTGCGGAGTGAGTTGAGGGCTGCACGTTCAGGAGGGGAGAGGTTGGAGTTAGTCAGGGGAGTGGAAAATTTGAGGCGGCCGATGTCACGCCGGCAGTTTGAAATAAAAAGTTCTAGTAGGGGTAGTAGGCCATACTGGGGGGTAAAAGTGGAGGGGGTCCGTTGGAGACGGGAGAAGGGGTCATCAGTGGGGGGTCGGGACTCCTTGCCATGGAAAAAGGCTCGGAGGCGGAGGCGGCGGAAGAAGAGCTCCACGTCATGGCGGACGCGGAACTCGTTGATGTGGGGGGGGGCGGAGGGGAACAAAGGTAAGGCCTCTGCTGAGGACCGACCGTTCAGTGTCTGAAAGGGGGGAGGTCAGGGGGGATGGTGAACACCCGGCAATGGTGGGGGTTGGGGTCGGATGGAGGCAGGGGGGCAGGTGGAGGGGATGTATGGTGGGGGGGTGGTGGGTAAGCTGGGCAGAGGGGGGCATGAGGACCGATGTGGGGAGTACTGGGGGTCGCCTGGCTGGAGGGGGAAGGGGGAGACCCAGTGGAACCCCTGCTGCAGTTACCTGTAGTAGAGGGTGGGCAGTAGGACCCAGCAGTGCTGAGGGGCTCTGCCTGGTGGGGGCTGTGGACCCAGCGCGGTGTGTGTGGGCCGGGTGGAGCTGCAGCCTGTTGTTGGTCCCGGGGGCTGGGTACAGCGACGGCTGTGACCTGCTGCTGGGCGGTGGAGCGGCGCGGGTCAGCACGGTCGCTGGGGGAGGCCCGCGGGGACCTGGAGTCCGGGTGAGTGACGGTCGGCTCGGTCAGCGGATGGCCGGGGAGGGCGTGGGCGGCGACTTTCTCTTTTACATTGGTCATAATTGCCTTCAAAAAGAGGCATTATTTCAGTTTTATCTTTATTAATTTTATATCCTGATACTTTCCCGTATTCTTCCAATCCGAAATATAATTTTCTTAAGGATTCCAATGGTCTAGTAAGACAAATTAAGACATCATCTGCAAATAAAGTAATTTTGTGATCTTCCATGACTGAAGAAAATGTGGCCAAAGGAATATACTGCAAAAGGCAAGGGATGTTGTTTGCAAAGATACCTGACTACAGGGAATGTAGCCCAAGTTGTGATCATCCATCGCCTCTATTGTGTACATGGTTGGAGGTGTGAATGTAAAACAAGGGCCGAAGCTGCCTTCATGTCTGGTTACTCCAATGTGATAATTGCTTCTATTGTGTAGCCCTGAGCTCTGGAATAAAGTGGAGATTTTTCTTTTTAATTATAGTTTTGGAGAGTTTGAGAAAGGGAGGGAGGGAGGGAGGGAGGGAGAGAGAGGGAGGGAGGGAGAGAGAGGGAGGGAGGGAGAGAGAGGGAGGGAGGGAGGGAGAGAGAGGGAGGGAGGGAGGGAGAGGGAGGGAGGGAGGGAGAGGGAGAGAGAGATTCATCCACGTACAAACAAACTCAAAAAGCTACGAGCTTTAATTTATAGAAACAGAAACATAGAAAATAGGTGCAGGAGTAGGCCATTCGGCCCTTCGAGCCTGTACGCACCGCCATTCAATATGATCATGGCTGATCATCCAGCTCAGTATCCTGTACCTGCCTTCTCTCCATACCCCCTGATCCCTTTAGCCACAAGGGCCACATCTAACTCCCTCTTAAATATAGCCAATGAACTGGCCTCAACTACCTTCTGTGGCAGAGAGTTCCACTGGCAGAGAATTCCAGTGGAATTTATCAAATAAAATAAATTTATCAAAAAGCTACGAGCTTTAATTTATAAATTTATCAAAAAGCTACGAGCTTTAATTTATAAATTTATCAAAAAGCTATGAGCTTTAATTTATAAATTTATCAAAAAGCTACGAGCTTTAATTTTTAAATTTATCAAAAAGCTACGAGCTTTAATTTATAAACCGGCATGTTGGTCGTTGTGGGCAGGTGGGACTAGTGTAGATGGGGCATGTTGGTCGGTGTGGGCAGGTGGGACTAGTGTAGATGGGGCATGTTGGTCGGTGTGGGCATGTGGGACTAGTGTAGATGGGGCATGTTGGTCTGTGTGGGCAGGTGGGACTAGTGTAGATGGGGCATGTTGGCCAGTGTGGGAAGGTGGGACTAGTGTAGATGGGGCATGTTGGCCGGTGTGGGCAGGTGGGACTTGTGTAGATGGGGCATGTTGGGCGGTGTGGGCAGGTGGGACTAGTGTAGATGGGGCATGTTGGTCGGTGTGGGCAGGTGGGACTAGTGTAGATGGGGCATGTTGGCCGGTGTGGGCAGGTGGGACTAGTGTAGATGGGTCATGTTGGTCTGTGTGGGCAGGTGGGACTAGTGTAGATGGGGCATGTTGGTCAGTGTGGGCAGGTGGGACTAGTGTAGATGGGGCATGTTGGTCAGTGTGGGCAGGTGGGACTAGTGTAGATTGGGCATGTTGGTCTGTGTGGGCAGGTGGGACTAGTGTAGATGGGGCATGTTGGGCGGTGTGGGCAGGTGGGACTAGTGTAGATGGGGCATGTTAGAAACATAGAAAATAGGTGCAGGAGTAGGCCATTCGGCCCTTCGAGCCTGCACCGCCATTCAATATGATCATGGCTGATCATCCAGCTCAGTATCCTGTACCTGCCTTCTCTCCATACCCCCTGATCCCTTTAGCAAAAAGGGCCACATCTAACTCCCTCTTAAATATAGCCAATGAACTGGCCTCAACTACCTTCTGTGGCAGAGAATTCCACAGATTCACCACTCTCTGTGTGAAGAAATGTTTTCTCATCTCGGTCCTAAAAGAATTCCTCCTTATCCTTAAGCTGTGACCCCTGGTTCTGGACTCCCCCAACATCGGGAACAATCTTCCCGCATCTAGCCTCTCCAACCCCTTAAGAATTTTATATGTTTCTATAAGATCCCCCCTCAGTCTTCTAAATTCCTGCGAGTACAAGCCCAGTCTATCCAGTCTTTCCTCATATGAAAGTCCCACCATCCCAGGGATCAATCTGGTGAACCTTCTCTGTACTCCCTCTAAGGCAAGAAAGTCTTTCCTCAGGTTAGGAGACCAAAACTGCACACAATACTCCAGGTGCGGTCTCACCAAGGCCTTGTACAACTGCAGCAGAACCTCCCTGCTCCTATACTCAAATCCTCTTGCTATGAATGCCAACATACCATTCACTTTCTTCACTGCCTGCTGCACCTGTACACGGTGTGGGCGGGTGGGACTAGTGTAGATGGGGCATGTTGGTCAGTGTGGGCAGGTGGGACTAGTGTAGATGGGGCATGTTGGACGGTGTGGGCGGGTGGGACTAGTGTAGATGGGGCATGTTGCTCAGTGTGGGCGGGTGGGACTAGTGTAGATGGGGCATGTTGGTCAGTGTGGGCGGGTGGGACTAGTGTCGATGGGGCATGTTGGTCAGTGTGGGCAGGTGGGACTAGTGTAGATAGGGCATGTTGGACGGTGTGGGCGGGTGGGACTAGTGTAGATAGGGCATGTTGGTCAGTGTGGGCGGGTGGGACTAGTGTAGATGGGGCATGTTGGACGGTGTGGGCAGGTAGGACTAGTGTAGATGGGGCATGTTGGACGGTGTGGGCGGGTGGGACTAGTGTAGATGGGGCATGTTGGTCAGTGTGGGCAGGTGGGACTAGTGTAGATGGGGCATGTTGGTCGTGTGGGCAGGTGGGACTAGTGTAGATGGGGCATGTTGGACGGTGTGGGCAGGTGGGACTAGTGTAGATGGGGCATGTTGGTCAGTGTGGGCAGGTGGGACTAGTGTAGATGGGGCATGATGGACGGTGTGGGTGGGTGGGGCCAGTGTAGATGGGGCATGATGGACGGTGTGGGCGGGTGGGACTAGTGTAGATGGGGCATGATGGCTATCCACCTCTTGCTATTAAAAGATATTTTATGAATTAAAGCTCATAGTTTTTTGTTTGGGGGAGAGAGAGGGAGGGAGGGAGAGAGGGAGGGATGGAGTGAGGGAGGGAGAGAGGAGGGGAATAGAGAGGAGGGGGAGAGAGAGGAGGGGGATAGAGAGGGGGAGAGAGAGAGGAGGGGAAAGAGAAGGGGGAGAGCTATTTAATCTTGTTATTAAAAAGATATTTTATACCTCAAAAAGCTACGAGCTTTAATTTATAAAATATCTTTTAATAGCAAGAGGTGGAGACTGGGTGTGGACAATGTCGCCCGTCGGGCGGGCTGCTAATTGATAATTGGTGGGATCGTTGAGCCTTGGGGAAGTTGTGGGCTTATGAAGGGCCACATGTGCTCACTGTTTCATTCAACAAAATGGCCGCCACATGTGCTCACTGTTTCTTTGTGTCAATGTTTGTCCTTGCTTGCTAGCTCCCCTTCCCTCTCTCTCTCCCCCTCCTCTCTCTCACAATAGGTGCAGGAGGAGGCCATTCGGCCCTTCGAGCCTGTACGCACCGCCATTCAATGTGATCGCGGCTGATCGTTCTCAATCAGTACCCACTCTCTGTGGGTTTTAAATTGGTTAATTTTTTCGGGGTTAAATATAGTTGATGTAAAAAATTATATTGTACTAAACTATATCTCACATTAATAGTATTTTTCATCCTATCTAAACACAGTCTTTCCCAACTTGGTTCATCAATGATAATATTAAGATCTGTTTCCCATCTTTGTCTTGATTTTTGAATTCCTATCTTTGGACTAGATTTTTGTAATAATTTATACATTGATGATATAATTTTTTTTATTCCCTTGCCCTGAATCAAGGATTCAATTCCTTTAATCTGAAATAGAGACATTGAATGACCTAACTTTTCCCTTAAAAAAGATTGTAATTGATAATAGAAAAAAATACTATTCCCTGGAATTTGATATTTATTTCTCAATTGAGAAAATGTCAAAAAGTTATTTCCTTCATAGCAATCTCCTACATGTTTAATACCCTTCTGTTCCCAGACTTGTAGTATTTGATTATTCCAAGCAAACGGCAATAATCTATTTTTTACTAATGGAGTTTTAGCTGTTAAAACAAATCTTTTATCATTAACTGTAACTGGTTTCAACAATGTATTAATTAAATGTTTTAGCAAAGGTGACTCTTTATCCTTAACTAATAGCTTCGCTTCCCATTTATATATAAATTCTTCTGGACATAACTCTTTTATTTTATCCATTTCAATTTTAACCCATGCTGTTTTTCCACCCTCTTGATAAAAGGATGAAATAAAACTCATTTGTGCTGCCAGATAATAATTTTTAAAATTTGGTAATTGCAGTCCACCTAATTCAAATTTCCATGTTAATTTTTCCAGAGACACTCTTGGCATTTTACCTTTCCAAAGAAAATTCCTCACAATTTTGTGCAATTCTTGAAAAAAATTATTTAGCAAAGGTATAGGCAGTGTTTGGAATAAATACTGTATCCTCGGAAAAATATTCATCTTAATACAGTTCACTCTCCCTAGCAATGTAATTGGAAGATTCATCCATTTCTTCAGGTCCTCATCTACTTTTTTTATTAATGGTTTATAATTTAATTTATACAAATTATTTAACTTATTATCTACTTTAACTCCTAAGTACTTAATGCCTTCTTTTTGCCATTTAAACTGACTTTCTCTTTTACATTGGTCATAATTGCCTTCAAAAAGAGGCATTATTTCAGTTTTATCTTTATTAATTTTATATCCTGATACTTTCCCGTATTCTTCCAATCTGAAATATAATTTTCTTAAGGATTCCAATGGTCTAGTAAGACAAATTAGGACATCATCTGCAAATAAAGTAATTTTGTGATCTTCCTGATTAACTTTAAATCCTTTAATGTCTGAATCTGATCTTATTAGTTCTGCCAGAGGTTCAATAGCCAGATTCAAACTCTCTGTCCCAGATTTAAAACTAGCTACATTCCCTGTCCTCAGGTATCTTTGCAAACAACTCGTCTGTCTGTGCTGGCTTTTGCAGTACACATTCTCGGAGGTGTGAATGTAAAACAAGGGCCGAAGCTGCCTTCATGTCTGGTTACTCCAATGTGATAATCGCTTCTATTGTGTAGCCCTGAGCTCTGGAATAAAGTGGAGATTTTTTTTAAATATATAGTTTTGGAGAGTTTGAGAAAGGGAGGGAGGGAGGGAGGGAGGGAGGGAGGGAGGGAGGGAGGGAGGGAGAGAGAGAGAGGGGGAGAGAAAGAGATTCACCCACGTATAAACAAACTCAAAAAGCTACGAGCTTTAATTTATAGAAACAGAAACATAGAAAATAGGTGCAGGAGTAGGCCATTCGGCCCTTCGAGCCTGTACGCACCGCCATTCAATATGATCATGGCTGATCATCCAGCTCAGTATCCTGTACCTGCCTTCTCTCCATACCCCCTGATCCCTTTAGCCACAAGGGCCACATCTAACTCCCTCTTAAATATAGCCAATGAACTGGCCTCAACTACCTTCTGTGGCAGAGAGTTCCACTGGCAGAGAATTCCAGTGGAATTTATCAAATAAAATAAATTTATCAAAAAGCTACGAGCTTTAATTTATAAATTTATCAAAAAGCTACGAGCTTTAATTTATAAATTTATCAAAAAGCCACGAGCTTTAATTTATAAATTTATCAAAAAGCTACGAGCTTTAATTTATAAATTTATCAAAAAGTTACGAGCTTTAAAATGTTAAATTTATCATAAAGCTACAAGCTTTAATTTATAAATTTATCAAAAAGCTACGAGCTTTAATTTATAAAGTTATCAAAAAGCTGCGAGCTTTAATTATTTTAGTTTATCAAAAAGCTACGAGCTTTCATTGATGAAATATCTTTTAATAGCAAGAGGTGGAGAGAGAGGAGGGGGAGAGAGAGAGGGAAGGGGAGAGAGAGGAGAGAGAGAGAGAGATTCACACACACACAAACAAACTCAAAAAGCTGCGAGCTTTAATTTATAAATTTATCAATAAGCTACGAGCTTTAAATTATAAACAGGCATGTTGGTCAGTGTGGGCAGGTGGGACTAGTGTAGATGGGGCATGTTGGTCGGTGTGGGCAGGTGGGACTAGTGTAGATGGGGCATGTTGGTCAGTGTGGGCAGGTGGGACTAGTGTAGATGGGGCATGTTGGTCAGTGTGGGCGGGTGGGACTAGTGTAGATGGGGCATGATGGTCAGTGTGGGCAGGTGGGACTAGTGTAGATGGGGCATGTTGGTCGGTGTGGGCAGGTGGGACTAGTGTAGATGGGGCATGTTGGTCAGTGTGGGCAGGTGGGACTAGTGTAGATGGGGCATGATGGACGGTGTGGGCGGGTGGGACTAGTGTAGATGGGGCATGTTGGTCAGTGTGGGCGGGTGGGACTAGTGTAGATGGGGCATGATGGACGGTGTGGGCAGGTGGGACTAGTGTAGATGGGGCATGATGGACGGTGTGGGCGGGTGGGACTAGTGTAGATGGGGAATGATGGCTATCCACCTCTTGCTATTAAAAGATATTTTATAAATTAAAGCTCATAGTTTTTTGTTTGGGGGAGAGAGAGGGAGGGAGGGAGAGAGGGAGGGATGGAGTGAGGGAGGGAGAGAGGAGGGGAAGAGAGAGGAGGGGGAGAGAGAGGAGGGGGAGAGAGAGGGGGAGAGAGAGAGGAGGGGAAAGAGAAGGGGGAGAGCTATTTAATCATGTTATTAAAAAGATATTTTATACCTCAAAAAGCTACGAGCTTTAATTTATAAAATATCTTTTAATAGCAAGAGGTGGAGACTGGGTGTGGACAATGTCGCCCGTCGGGCGGGCTGCTAATTGATAATTGGTGGGATCGCTGAGCCTTGGGGAAGTTGTGGGCTTATGAAGGGCCACATGTGCTCACTGTTTATTTCAACAAAATGGCCGCCACATGTGCTCACTGTTTCTTTGTGTCAATGTTTGTCCTTGCTTGCTGGCTCCCCTTCCCTCTCTCTCTCCCCCTCCTCTCTCTCACAATAGGTGCAGGAGGAGGCCATTCGGCCCTTCGAGCCTGTACGCACCGCCATTCAATGTGATCGCGGCTGATCGTTCTCAATCAGTACCCACTCTGTGGGTTTTAAATTGGTTAATTTTTTCGGGGTTAAATATAGTTGATGTAAAATATTATATTGTACTAAACTATATCTCACATTAATAGTATTTTTCATCCTATCTAAACACAATCTTTCCCAACTTGGTTCATCAATGATAATATTAAGATCTGTTTCCCATCTTTGTCTTGATTTTTGAATTCCTATCTTTCGACTAGATTTTTGTAATAATTTATACATTGATGATATAATTTTTTTTATTCCCTTGCCCTGAATCAAGGATTCTATTCCTTTAATCTGAAATAGAGACATTGAATGACCTAACTTTTCCCTTAAAAAAGATTGTAATTGATAATAGAAAAAAATGCTATTCCCTGGATGGAGAGAAAGAATGGGTGACGCGTTGGGTCGAGCCCCTTCTTCAGACTGATGTCAGGAGAGCGGGCCGGACAGAGATAGAATGTAGTCGTAGACAGTAAGAGTTGTGGGAGAGCTGGGTAGGGGGAGGGGTTGGAGAGTGAGGGAAAACGGGCGATTTGAAGTTAGAGAAATCAATGCTCATACCGCTGATGTGTAAGCTACCGAAACGAAATATGAGGTGCTGTTCCTCCAATTTGCGCTAAGCCTCACAATGGAGGATGCCCAGGACAGAAAGTTCAGATTGGGAAGGGGAGGAGGGGGGGGGGGGGGGGGGGGGGTAGGGGATGAGTTAAAGTGCTGAGCAACCGGGAGATCAAGTTGGTTTAGGTGGAATGAGCTGAGGTGTTCAGTGAAACGATAGCCGATCCTGCGCTTGGTCTCGCCGATGTACAGAAACTTGACATCTGGAACAGCGGATACAGCAAATGAGGTTGCTCGAGGTGCAGGTGAACCTCTGTCTCACCTGAAAAGATTGTCAGGGTCCTTGGATAGAGTCAAGGGGGGAAGTAAAGGGAGACGTCTTGCATCTCCTGCGGTTACAGCGGAAATACAATGGGAGGGGTGGTATGGGTGGGAAGGGACGAGTTGACCAGGGAGTTGTACAGCTAACGGCCTCTGTGCAAAGCAGAAAGGTGTGGAGATAATAGTCATAGAAAGTCACAGAAAATAGGTGCAGGAGGAGATCATTTGTCCCTTGGAACCAGACCGTCATTCTTTGTTATCAAGGCTGACCATCCACAATCAGTAACCCGTGCCTGCCTTGTATCCATGCCCCTAGAGCAATCCAGCTATCTTTAAATTCACCCAGTGAATTGGTCTCCACTGCCTTCTGTGGCAGAGAATTCTACAAATTCACAACGCTCTAGGTGAAAAAGATTTTTCTTACCTCAGTTATAAATGGCTTCCCCTTTATTCCTAGACTGTGGCCCCTGGTCGTGGACTCCCCCAACATTGGGAACATTTTTTTTCCAGCATCTAGCTTTTCTATTCCTTTTATAATTGTATACGTTTCTGTAAGATCCCTTCTTATCTTTCTAAATTCCAGTGAATACCATCCCAGTCTTTTCCATCTTTCCTCATATGACAGTCCCGCCATCCCTGTGATTAACTGTGATTAACAAGGACGTCCTTCCTCTAATTAGTAGAACAAAACTGCAGACAATACTCCAGATGTGGTCTCACCAGGGCCATATACAACTGCAGAAGGACCTCTTTACTCCTATAGTCAAATCCTCTCGTTATGAAGGCCAAAATGCCATTAGCTTTGTTCATTGCCTGCTGTACCTGCATGTATACTTTCATTGACTGGTGTACAAGGACACCCAGGTTTCGTTG
>NW_027603026.1:17500-22998 GCF_053455715.1 Rhinoraja longicauda
TCAAGAATCTGTCCATCTCTGCCTTAAATATATCCACTGACTTGACCTCCACATCCCTGTGTGGAAAAAAAATCCAACAGATTCACCACCCTCTGGCTGAAGAAATTCCCCCTCAGCTTCTTCCTGAAGGAATGCCCTTTAATTCTGAGGCTGTGCCCTCTGGCCATAGACTCTCCCACTAGTGGAAACATCCTCTCCACATCCACTCTATCCGGGCCTTTCACTGTTCGGTAAAGTTTCAATGAGGTCCCCCCTCATTCTTCTAATCTCCAGTGAGTACAGGCCCAGTGCCGCCAAACGATTATCGTTCTTGTAAACCTCTGGACCCTTTCCAGAGCCAGCACATCCTTCCTCAGATATGGGGCCCAAAACGGCGCACAATACTCCAAATGCGGCCGGACCAGAGGCTTACAGAGCCTCGGCATTACATCCCTACGTTTGTATCCAAGCACTCTTGGAATAAATGCTATTAAATAAGAGGAATATATCGGGCAGATGCACAGAGTCTCTTGCCCAGCGTAGGGGAATGGAGAACCAGAGGACATGGGTTTAAGGTGAGGGGGAAAGATTTAATAGGAACCCGCCGGGGAACTTTTCCACACAGAGGGTGGTGGGTGTATGGAACAAGCTGCCGGAGAAGGGAGTTGAGGCAGGGACTATCACAAAGTTTAAGAGACACTTGGACAGGTACATGGATGGGACAGGTTTGGAGGGATATGGGCCCAACGCGGGCAGGTGGGTCTAGTGTAGATGGGGCATGTTGGTCGGTGTGGGCAAGTTGGGGCGAAGGTAGGGCCTGTTTCCACGCTGCATCACTCTATGACTCTAAATACTAACTCCGTGCAGTAGCCTGATTGTGGAGAGGAAGAAACTGTTCCTGATAAACTCCGGAACTCCCCTTAAATTGGCAACACGAGTAGACAGAGCGGTGAAGAAGGCGTGTGGTCCGCTTGCCTTCATCTGCCGCGGAATCGAGTTCAAGAGCCAGGACGTCAAGATGCATCTCTCCAGGACTTTGATCAGGCTGCATTTGGAGTATTGCACGCAGTTCTGATCGTCCCACACTACAGGAATGATGTGGGGGCTTTGAAGAGGGGAGTCACAGAGACAGGGAGAGGGAGTTTAGGGGCCGGAGGAGAGGGGGTCACAGAGACAGGAGGGGGTGTAGGGGCGGGAGGGGAGGTGGTCACAGAGACGAGGAAAGTGTGGGGTGTAGGGGCAGGAGGGAGGGGGTCATAGAGAGGGGGTGTAGGGGCAGGAGGGAGGGGGTCATAGAGAGGGGGTGTTGGGGCAGGAGGGAGGGGGTCATAGAGAGGGGGTGTAGGATCCGGAGGGGAGGGGGTCACAGAGACAGGTGTAGGAAACACTCTCTCCAGTCCCCAGGGAAGAGGCACAGGGACAGCTGTTACATCCCATGGCGGCTAACCGTTTTAACTGCACTTCCCCTGAATTGCGTTGGAGAGAGAAGTGAGGGCGAGCAGGAGGAGAGTTGGGGAAAAGAGGGAGAGAGACAGATAGGGAGAGATAGCTGAGAAGACGAAAGGGGAAGAGATGGAGGGAGAGTGAACTATCAAAGGGAGAGTGGGAAGATGAAGAGAGAGGGGTTCAGAGCGAGTGGGTTGGCAAAAGGGAGAGGGGGAAGGGTGAGATAGATAGAGAGAAACTGAGGGAGAGTTGCAGTGAGAGTGAGAGGGGAGGGAGGGGTAAATGTGAAAGGTTCACACAAGGGCGCAGAGAGAGAGAATAGAGAGGGTAGGAGAGAGAGTCACTGTTCAATGAGAGGGCAGCAGTAAGGATGAAGGGAGAGGGAAAGAGAGGAGGGAGATGTGCCGCATCATTCGCTATTCTATTCAGTTTTCGGACAATTCTGAAGCCACAATGTTTCTGTTCTCTGAGTGTGGTGAGTCTTTGGGTCGTTCCTGCTCAGAGGTGATGAAGGCAGAGAATGTTATTGTCCCGGCGCAAAATCAGACCCACTGCAGGCAAGCAAGGAGTGAATGGTTACCGGCCTCGCCGGGAGTGTGGGGGTGAGGTTGCAGTCAGTTAAGCCGCGATCATATTGAGTGGTGAAGCAGAGTGGAGGGGCCACTTTAGTGCGAGGTGATCTGTTGAACTAATTCCTCAACCTGTGGACAAATGTCGCCCAGTCCACCTTCAAACTGGGCACCAGAAACCCTAAGAGAAGGAAATCAGACAAACAACATGAGGCGGAGAGTTGGATCTGATGGAGTTTGAAACAATATCCCCTTTGCTGGAACAATGCCGCTCCCAATTTCCATCCCTCAGTATCGCCACGATTCCCAGTCTTTGGAGTTTCTCAATCAATCCCCTGAATAACTCACGACCTGTCTCAGTAGGGATTTCACTTGGCTGATGTCATCTGTTTGCGAATATTTTCAAAAGCTCTTTTTTTACCTCTGTTGAAACTTCACTGTCCCGGTGGAGACGGAACATGGTATAAAATCTCCGGGAATGTTCTGCCCCAGCATTTAATTCCAAGAGATTACCGATAGCTCACGGGGACACGTCGCTGGGCAGAGAAAATGGGGGAATTGTGGGACAGATATGCCAGTGTAGAGAAAATCTTGTACGTGATCATTGCTGCCGTTGGAGTCCCTGGTAAGTGAGCAGAACAATTCAAGATTTATAACCCCGTCTGTTAACCGGTGTTGACCTGATTCTGATCGTGTTACAAGATTCCCAACTAATGATCGTTGTACAAGATTATGTGAAGTGTATCAATCCTCTCAGTGAAATATTTTTGAATTAACGCTGTGATTTTTCTCATTTTCAGACAGCCGAAACTAACCCCCTTTTTTCCCCACTGCCGGGACCCACTAGAATGTTGTTCTTGCCTTCAGTGGGACCTTGCCCAGAGTTGTCCCAGTGCTCGGGACAGGCAGCTCTCCGGGACGGTGTGACTGGGAGGGGTTTACATTGTGAAGTTCACTGTGTCTGAGTTATTGATCAGAGTGAACACCCGCTCCTGTGGACACGTCTCGCTGTGGAGTCTGTCACAGTCGGACTCCACTGCCTGTTGGTCAATAATTTGACCGATCTCCTGACCCAGTGGCCGCGGATCTACCGGCGTGTGTTGTTACCGAACTGAACTCACTGAGGAATGAATCCATTAACGGAGCCACTCTGCTGCCGGATCCGAAGTTGTCCCTGCCTTCCCTCTGGAACCCTCCTCGTCCCCATCAGATGCCGAGTTCCCAGAGCCCTGGTTAAACGCGGCCGGTCACGGTTAAGTCTGTGAAACCGGCCCCATCAGAGACTGTGAGCGGGGTTAACTGTAGACAGGACCATTCCGCCTATTGTAGCGGGCGGCTGCTCGTTCCCTCCCCGCCCTTTACCCCGCCCGTCGCCTTATCTCCTCTCCCCTGAAGCAGGCAGGTCGGGCACAGTCGGAGCCGGGTCTGACATTGTTAAACCTGCAGCCGCGCACCGACTCCAACACTCCTGATCTCCAGCTGAAAGTGGAGCCGGTGTTCAGCCCCAGAGACCGTGTTCAGTAATGCCCAGTGTCCGTCCCCTTCTCTTTCCGCAGTGAATTTAGTGGCGATTGTGATCCTGTCCCGGGGAAAGTGCGGCCTCTCCACCTGCACCACTCGCTACCTGATGGCCATGGCAGCGGCCGATCTACTCACCCTGATCACCGCGGTCATTTTGTTTCGGATCCGATACCATTACTTTTATTGGAGTGTCCTGTCCATCACCCCTGTGTGCAGTGTTAACGCTGTACTGCAGACTGCAGCTACAGACTGTTCTGTCTGGTTCACCGTCACTTTCACCTTTGATCGCTTTGTCGCCATTTGTTGCCAGAAGCTGAAAACTAAATATTGTACCGGGAAAACTGCGGCTGCGGTTCTCGCAACAGCCGGCGTTCTGCTGTGTCTGAAAAACGTTCCCCGCTACTTCACACTGGAACCCTGGACAACCATCGACAAAGTCCCGTGGGGCTGTGGCACGGTGGACAGTTATTACACTGACCCCGGGTGGGTGGCATTTGACTGGATCGACACGGTTTTAACTCCGTTCCTCCCTTTCGCTGTGATCCTGCTGCTCAACGCTCTGACAGTCCGGCACATTTTAGTGGCCAGTCGGGTCCGTCAGGGGCTGAGGGGTGAGAGCAAGGGGGAGAAGCGCAGTGACCCGGAGATGGAGAGCAGGAGGAGGTCTGTGGTTTTACTCTTCACCATCTCCGGCAGCTTCATCCTCCTGTGGCTGACGGTGGTTGTAAACTTCGTCTATTATCAGATCACAGGAACTGCAACTGATAGGAATGATTCTCAATATATCTTTATCAACGTCGGGATGTTGCTGAGGAATCTCAGCTGCTGCACCAACACATTTATTTACGCGGCGACCCAGTCCAAGTTCAGGGAGCAGGTGAAGAGCGCGGTGAAATATCCGCTCACCTCAGCGCTGCGACTCATTAATAAACCCCCGCCCTGAGCGCATCCCAGAGGGCGGCCGCAGTCTCTCCGCTCCGGGCTCCGGCTCCTCACATTCACCGCCGCATCTTCCAGCTGTCAGTCCCGGCGGATGATCCCATCGCCGGCCCCGCTCCGGGACCCCCAGCCCCTCACATTCACCCAATCAAAGACGCAGATTAAGCAGAAAAAATAACACCATTGCCTGTCATATATATTGATCATTTTTAATGACAGTCCCTGATCATTGAAGTGTTTATTTCAGTTTCTACCTCCTCATTCTCACCCTCCCGCCCTCCGCACTGGGGACCGGTCAGGGGTAGGGTGGGTGGGCTTCCGCCCCCCTCTCTCCCCCTCTCCCTCTCTCTTCCGTCTCTCTCTCTCTCCCTCTCCCCCCTCTCTCTCTCTCTCTCCCTTCCCCCTCTCCCCTCCCTTTCCCTCTCCCCCTCTCTTGCTCTCTACCCCGCTCTCTCTCTCCCTCTATCCCTCCCTCCCTCTCTCTCGCTCCCTCTCTCTCTCTCCCCTCTCTCTCTCTCCCCTCTCTCTCTCTCTCTCCCCTCTCTCTCCCCCTCTCTCTCTCTCTCCCCTCTCTCTCTCTCTCCCCTCTCTCTCTCTCCCCTCTCTCTCCCTCCCCTCTCTCTCTCTCCCCTCTCTCTCCCCTCTCTCTCTCCCCTCTCTCTCTCTCTCCCCTCTCTCTCCCCTCTCTCTCTCTCTCCCCTCTCTCTCTCCCCTCTCTCTCCCCTCTCTATCTCTCCCCTCTCTCTCTCTCCCCTCTCTCTCTCCCCTCTCTCTCTCTCCCCTCTCTCTCTCCCCTCTCTCTCTCCCCTCTCTCTCTCTCCCCTCTCTCTCTCTCCCCTCTCTCTCTCCCCCTCTCTCTCCCCCCTCTCTCTCTCCCCCTCTCTCTCTCCCCCCTCTCTCTCTCCCCCTCTCTCTCTCCCCCTCTCTCTCCCCCCTCTCTCCCCCCTCTCTATCCCCCCTCTCTCTCCCCCCTCTCTCTCCCCCACTCTCTCTCCCCCATCTCTCTCCCCCCTCTCTCTCCCCCCCTCTCTCTCCCCCCCAACT
>NW_027603027.1:0-22994 GCF_053455715.1 Rhinoraja longicauda
GAGAGAGAGATATGGAGAGTGAGAGGGAGAGAGAGAGATGGAGAGTGAGAGATAGAGAGAGAGAGAGAGAGATAGATATGGAGAGTGAGAGGGAGAGAGAGAGATGGAGAGTGAGAGATAGAGAGATAGGTCCCCAGTGTGGAGGGGGGGGGAGAATGAGGGGTAGAAACTGAAATAAACACTTCAATGATCAGGGACTGTCATTAAAAATGGTCTATATATATGACATGCAATGGTGTTATTTTTCCTGCTTAATCTGCATCTTTGAGCAAGGGGGTGATTGGGTGAATGTGAGGGGCTGGGGGTCCCGGAGCGGGGCCGGCGATGGGATCATCCGCCCGGGACTGACAGCTGGAAGATGCGGCGGTGAATGTGAGGAGCCGGAGCCCGGAGCGGAGAGACTGCGGCCGCCCTCTGGGATGCGCTCAGGGCGCGGGTTTATTAATGAGCCGCAGCGCTGAGGTGAGCGGATATTTCACCGCGCTCTTCACCTGCTCCCTGAACTTGGACTGGGTCGCCGCGTAAATAAATGTGTTGGTGCAGCAGCTGAGATTCCTCAGCAACATCCCGACGTAGCTAAAGATATATTGGGAATCATTCCCATCATTTCCAATCCCTGTGATCTGATAATAGACGAAGTTTACAACCAGCGTCAGCCACAGGAGGATGAAGCTGCCGGAGATGGTGAAGAGTAAAACCACAGACCTCCTCCTGCTCTCCATCTCCGGGTCACTGCGCTTCTCCCCCTTGCTCTCACCCCTCAGCCCCTGACGGACCCGACTGGCCACTAAAATGTGCCGGACTGTCAGAGCGTTGAGCAGCAGGATCACAGCGAAAGGGAGGAGCGGAGTTAAAACCGTGTCGATCCAGTCAAATGCCACCCACCCGGGGTCAGTGTAAACACTGTCCACCGCGACACAGCCCCACGGGACATTGTCGATGGTTGTCTGGGGTTCCAGTGTGAAGTAGCGGGGAACGTTTTTCAGACACAGCAGAACGCCGGCTGTTGCGAGAACCGCAGCCGCAGTTTTCCCGGTGCAATATTTAGTTTTCAGCTTCTGGCAACAAATGGCGACAAAGCGATCGAAGGTGAAAGTGACGGTGAACCAGACAGAACAGTCTGCAGCTGCAGTCCTCAGTACATCGTTAACACTGCACACAGGGGTGATGGACAGGAAACTCCAATAAAAGTAATGGTATCGGATCCGAGACAAAATGACCTCGGTGATCAGGGCGAGTAGATCGGCCGCTGCCATGGCCACCAGGTAGCGAGTGGTGCAGGTGGAGAGGCCGCACTTTCCCCGGGACAGGATCACAATCGCCACTAAATTCACTGCGGAAAGAGAAGGGGAGAGGACACTGGGCATTACTGAACACGGTCTCCGGGGCTGAACACCGGCTCCACTTTCAGCTGGAGATCAGGAGTGTTGGAGTCAGTGCGCGGCTGCAGGTTTAACAATGTCAGACCCGGCTCCGACTGTACCCGACCTGCCTGCTTCAGGGGAGAGGAGATAAGGCGATGGGCGGGGTAAAGGGCGGGGAGGGAACGAGCAGCCGCCCGCTACAATCGGCGGAATGGTCCTTTCTACAGTTAACCCCGCTCACAGTCTCTGATGGGGCCGGTTTCACAGACTTAACCGTGACCGGCCGCGTTTAACCAGGGCTCTGGGAACTCGGCATCTGATGGGGACGAGGAGGGTTCCAGAGGGAAGGCAGGGACAACTTAGGATCCGGCAGCAGAGTGGCTCCGTTAATGGATTCATTCCACAGTTCGGTAACAACACACGCCGGTAGATCCGCGGCCACTGGTTCAGGAGATCGATCCAATTATTGACCAACAGGTGGAGGAATCCGACTGTGACAGACTCCACAGTGAGACGTGTCCACAGGAGCGGGTGTTCACTCTGATCAATAACTCAGACACAGTGAACTTCACAATGTAAACCCCTCCCAGTCACACCGTCCCGGAGAGCTGCCTGTCCCGAGCACTGGGACAACTCTGGGCAAGGTCCCACTGAAGGCAAGAACAACATTCTAGTGGGTCCCGGCAGTGGGAGAAAGAGAGGGTTAGTTTCGGCTGTCTGAAAATGAGAAAAATCACAGCGTTAATTCAAAGATATTTCAATGAGAGGATATACTTGATATACTTCACATATTCTTGCACAACGATCATCAGTTGGGAATATTGTAACACGATCAGAATCAGGTCAACACCGGTTAACAGACGGAGTTATAAAACTTGAATTGTTCTGCTCACTTACCAGGGACTCCAACGGCAGCAATGATCACATACAAGATTTTCTCCACACGCCAATATTCCTCAAGTTTTTGACGGTGCATTTTCTCTGCCCAGCGACGTGTCCCCGTGAGCTACCGGTAATCTCTCGGGATGAAGTGCCGGGGCAGAACATTCCCGGAGATTTTATACCATTTTCCGTCTCCACCGGGACAGCGAAGTTTCAACAGAGTTAAAAAATAGAGATTTTGAAATTATTCGCAAACAGATGACATCAGCCAAATGAAATCCCTGCTGAGACAGGTCGTGATTTATTCAGGGAATTGATTGAGAAACTCCAAAGACTGGGAATTGTGGCGATACTGAGGGATGGAAATTGGGAGCGGCATTGTTCCAGCAATGGGAATATTGCTTCAAACTCCATCAGGTCCAGCTCTCCGCCTCGTGTGGTTTGTCTGATTTCCTTCAATCCGCTTCACTCACTGAGGCAATCCCAAATTCCAGGGACCCTCTCAGGGCTTCTGGTGCCCAGTTTGAAGGTGGACTGGGCGACATTTGTCCACAGCTTGAGGGATTAGATCAACAGATCACCTCGCACCAAAGTGGCCCCTCCACTCTGCTTCACCACTCAATATGATCGCGGCTTAACTGACTGCAACCTCACCCCCACACTCCCGGCGAGGCCGGTAACCATTCACTCCTTGCTCGCCTGCAGTGGGGCTGATTTTGCGCCGGGACAATAACATTCTCCGCCTTCGTCACCTCTGAGGAGGAACGACCCAAAGACTCACGACACTCAGAGAACAGAAATATTGTGGCTTCAGAATTGTCCGAAACCCAAATAAAACAGCGAATGATGCGGCACATCTCCCTCCTCCCTTTCTCTCTCCCTCCATCCTTACTGCTGTCGCTCTCTCTGAACTATCACTCTCTCCTACCATCTCTATTCTTCTTCTCGGCTCCGCCATCTCTCTGTCAACCTCTCTCTCCTAACCCCCCCCTCCTTCTCACTCCCATTGCATTTATCCCTCCGTTTCTTTCTATCTATCTGACCCTTCCATCGCCCCGTTTTGCCAACCCACGCGATCTGAACTCCGTTCTCTTTTCATGTTCCCACTCTCCCTTTGTTACTTAACTCTCACTCCATCTCTTCTTTCGTCTTCTCCGCTATCTCTTCCTTTCATCACTGTACTCCCTATCTGTCTCTCTCTTTTCCTCAACACTCCTCCTGCTTGCCCTCACTTCTCTCTCCAAAGCCTTTCTTGGGAAGTGCGGTTAAAACGGCTAGCCACCATGGGATGTCTCTCTACCCCGTTTACTCACACTTAAATAGCCCTTCCAGGTGCGACAGATGTTCACCTGCACCACCTCTAATCTCATTTACTGCATGTGGTGTTCCAGATATGGCCTCCTTTACATCGGCGTGATAAAATGGAGACTCGGCGACCGTTTTGTCGAACACTTACCCTCGTTCTGCTAAGGCTTGCCGTATCTCCCCGTTGCAAGCCATTGTAACTCCCCCTCGCACACTGACCTTTCTGTCCTGGGCCTCCACCAGTGCCAGAGAGGTTACATTAAAACAGAAAGAACGCCACTTCATAGTCCGCTTGGGAACCTTGCAACCTAATGGTATGAACATTAGCAAATGCCAGGTAACTAACGTGCAACTTCCCGCTTTTCCCTCGCTGTTTCTCTTGCTTCACGCGGACTCGCACCTGTTCATCCCCTCCACCTCACCTTCAACCGATATTCCCTCATCTCTCTTTATATTTTCAACCTGCTCAATCCTTATCTCGCAACTTTTATCTTTTAGCCTCTGGTCTCAACCACCTAACTATGAAAACGGTATTCACCCACTCATCATTCAACTCGCTTTGTCCTGCTGTTCCAGCCTTCTCCAGCTTCCCACCACAATCAGTCTGAAGAAGGGTCTCGAACCGAACTTCACCCATCCACGTCCTTAGCAGGCTTAGCCAGTTCGGCGTGCCCTCTACAACTCTCACCAACATCTACAGATACAGCATAGAAAGTATTTTATCAAGATGCATCAGAGCTTGGTTTGGGAACAGCTCCATACAAGAACGCCAGAAATTGCTGCGAATTGTCCAGACCATCACACAAAGCAATCTCCCATATATTGATTCAATTTATAAACCACGCTGCCTCGGCAAGGCCAGCAGCATAATGAACTACTGCGCAGTTGTACTGATGGAGTGACACAATGCGCTGTAGCACTGATGGAGTGACACAATGTGGGGCAGTACTGATGGAGTGACACAATGCGCTGTAGTACTGATGGAGTGACACAATGTGGGGTAGCACTGATGGAGTGACACAATGTGGGGGAGTACTGATGGAGTGACACAATGTGGGGTAGTACTGATGGAGTGACACAATGCGCTGTAGTACTGATGGAGTGACCCCAGTTGATGCAGTACGTGTGGATTAACATACTGTGGTTTAGTACAGATGGAGTGACACAATTTGCAGTAGTGCTGATGAAGTGACACACTTTGCGGTTGTTCTGATGGAATGATACACCGTGGGGCTCTACTGACGTAGTGACACACTGCGGGTAATACTCATGGAGTGGCACAATGTGTAGTACTGTTGTTATGACAAACTGCGGAGTAGTCTTGACGGAGGGACACACAGTGGAATGGCACTGATTTAGTGACAAATTGTGAGGTCATTGCATCAGTACTACCACGCAGTTTGTCACTCCGTCAGTACCACTTCAGTGTGCAACTACATCCCGTGGGGTAAAACTGATGGAGTGACACGCTGTGGAGCAGTACTGATGGAGTGACACACGGTGCGTATTACTGATGGACTGACACACTGCGCGGTTGTACTGACGGAGTGAGATACTTCGGTGTAGTGCTGATTGAATGACACACTGGGGGTAGTGCGGACAGAATGGCGCACAGTGGGCTAGTACTGAAGTATTGACCCAATCTTTTTTGGTACTGTCGGGTTGTACATTGTGGAATGGTAAGGACTGACGGTGGGGCAGTTCAGATGGAGAGTTACACTGATGGGTAATACTAATTGAATGAGTCCGTGTGGTTGTACAAAATGGAATAACAAGCTTAAGGCAGTACTGATGGAGTGCATCACTGTGGTGTAGTACTGATGGAATAACATATTGTAGGGTAGTACTGATGGAGTGACACGCTCCAGTGTTATACTGATGGAGTGTAACACTTTGGAATAGTACTGGTGTAATGATGGAATGACACACTGCGGGGTAGCACGGATGTAATAGCACTTTCTGTTGGAGTGACGCAGTAATACTGATGGACTGACACGCTCTGCGGTAGTTCTGATCCGATGAAAAACTGGTGAAATAGTGAAGGAATTACACACTATGGAGTCGCTGCGATGGGTTAGCACACTGTGGGGTATTGCGGATGGAATGGCAGATTTGAGGTAGTCCTGATGTTGTGAAACACTTTGGGGAGTACTGATGGAAGAACATATTGCGGGGAGCATTGATGGAGTGACACGTTCTAGGTTTGCACTGGAGTGACATGATGTTGGGCCGTGCTGATGGAGTGCAACACCATGGAGTTGTATTGATGCAGTGAGACACTGTGTGGTTTCACCAACGGAGTGACACACTGAGCGGTAGTACTATTGTGATGACAAACTGTGGTGTAGTACTAATCCAGTGACAAACTGAGCGGCAATACTGATGGAGTGACACAATTTGTGGCAGCACTTATGGGGTGACACACTGGGATGGTCCTGATTGAATGATAAACATCGGGTAGTACTAATGGAGTGAGACATTGTGCAGAAATACTAATAGAGTGAAACTGTGGGGAATTACTGTTGGAGTGACAAAGTGAGGTAGGACTGATGGAGTGACATACTGTGGGGAATACTAATGGAGTGACACTGCGAGGAAGTACTGATGGGTTGACACTGTGGGGTAGTACTGATGGAGTGACACGCTGCGTGGTATACTGATGGAGTGATAATCACTGGATTGTACTGATGGAGTGACACACGGTGGCGTAGTACTGATGCGACGATAACCCCAGTGGTATTACTGATGGTGCGATGCTCTATGGGGAGGCACTGATGGAGTGGCACAGTGCAGGGAAGTACAGATGGAGTAACAAACTATATTTTATTACTGATGCAGTGGCACACTGTGGGTAGTGCTGGTGGAGTGACACACTTTGTGGTAGTACTGATGGAGTGACACACTATGTGGCAGTACTGACGCAATAGCATATTGTGGAATAGTACTGATTGAGTGACACCCTGCGGTGTAGTACTGTTGGATAGACATATACCACAGCAATACTGGTGGATTGAAGCACTGTGGGGTAGTACTGATGGAAGGACTCATTGTGTAGTACTGATGGAGTGACACACCGTTGGATAGTACTGATAGAGTGACACCCTGTGTGGTAGTACTAATGGAATAATACACAAGGTGCTACTGATGTTGAAAAACACTGTGGGTTTGTATTGATTCAATGGTATATCGTGCGGTAGTACCAATGAAGTGACACGCCCCGGGGTTGTACTGATGGAGTGACATAGTGTGTTCTAGTAATAATCGTCTAACACACTGTATGCTTGTATTGATGGAGTGATGTCCAGTGGGGTAGTATTGATGGAGTGACACAACGTGGGCAGTACAGATGGAGCAATACACTTTGGGGTAGTACTAGTGAAGTGACAAACTGTGGGCAAGAACTGATGGAGTGGAACATTTTGCTGTATTACTGATAGAGTGACACAGTGTGCGGTAGTACTGATGGAGGAAGAAACGATATGGTCGTACTGATGTCGTGCCACACTGTCGGATAGTATTAATGGTGTGAAACTAAATGGGGCAGTACTGATGTAATGACACATTATATTGTAGTTCTGATGGAGTGACACTTTGAGGGGGAGAACTGATCGATTGACGCACTGTGGGATAGTACTGATGGAATGACTATCCATTTGTTAGTACTGATGCAATGGCATGCTATGGGATAGCACCGAATATTTCAGGTCCAGGATCCCGCATTAAGAGAGAGAGAGAGATACAAATTAGTCCAGTTTGCAGAAAAAAAGCGAAATAATTTGTACAACAAAGGGAATATTTAGCTTAGTTTAGAGATACAACGCGGAAACATGCACTTCGGCCCACAGAGTCCGCACCGACCAACGATCCCCACACATTAACACACACTAAGGTCAATTTGCACTTATACAAAGCCAATTAACCTGCAAACTTGTATGTCTTTGGAATGTACAATACAATACAATGCAACATATATCTTTATTATCATTGTACAGGAGTACAACAAGATTGGGAATGATGCAATGAATTAATTTGCTAAATTTATACAACCTAGTGAAACAAAATTTGAAACAGTTTTAAAACAGTATAAAGTTCAAGTAGGTCTGTGCCGGTTCACTGTGCGATGTGACCATCCGGCTCAGCAGGGCAGGTTCATATCAGCTATGGCTCTGGGGATGACGCTGTTCCTGAGTCTGGAGGTGCGGGCGTAGAAGGCCTTGTATCGTCTGCCCGATGGTAGAATTTCGAACAGACTATTGCAGGGGTGTGAGGAGTCTTTGTGAATGCTATCCGACAGTGTGCCACGACATCAGTGCTACCATATCGTTTGTTCCTCCGTCAGTACTACGTTGTGATGCAGTAATAATGGAATAACCGACGATGTGGTAGTACTGATGGAGTGACACGCTGTGCGATAATACTTAGGGATTAGCATCCTGTGGGGTAGTAGTGAAGGACTGGTATATTTTGGGGTAGTACTGATATAGTGACACATTCGATGGTATTATTGAAGGGGTGAAAAACTGTGGGTAGAACTGATGAATTTACATATTGAAGGTGGTACTGATAGAGTGAAACACGGTCGGGAAGAAATGATGGAATGACATACTGTGGGGTTGTACTGATGAGAGTGGCACGATTTTGGGTACGACTAATGGAGTAACATGTAGTACTGATGGAGTGACAGACTGTGAAGTAGTATTGATGGAGTAACCTAACGTAGGGTAGTGTTGAAGTAATGGCACATTCTGGGGTAGTTCTGATCGGGTGACATATTGTGCGGTAGTACTGTTGTCGTGACATAATGTGGGATGGAATTGATGGAGTGACACTCTGCGGTAGCACTGATGGAGTGACGCACTATAGGGTAGTACTGGTGTAATGGTATACTGTTGGATAGTACTGATGGAGTGACGCACTGTGGGGTAGTACTGGTATAACGGTATACTGTTGGATAGTACTGATGGAGTGACGCACTGTGGGGTAGTACTGGTGTAACGGTATACTGTGGGATAGTACTGCTGGAGTGATATCGGCGAGACAAAGCGCATGCTCGGCGAATGTTTCGCTGAACAGTCCCACACAGTCCTACCTGATCTCCCGGTTGCTCAGCACTTTAACTCACCCCCGCTACCCCATTCCCAATCTGAACTTTCTCTCCTGGGCATCCACCGTTGTCAGAGTGAGGCCCAGCGCAAATTGGAGGAACAGCACCTCATACTTCGCTTGGGCAGCTAACACACCAACGATATGAACATTGATTTCTCTAACTTCAATTAGCCATTGCTTCCCCTCTCTCTCCACCCCTCCTCCTTCCCAGTTCTCCCACCAGTCTCACTGTCTCCGACAACATTCTATCTCTTTCCCGCCGACCTCTTCGACATCAGTCTAAAGAACTGTCTCGACCAGAAACGTCACCCATTCTTTCTCTCCAGAGATGCTGCCTGTCTCGTTGAGTTACACCAGCATTTTGTGTCTACCTTCGATTTAAACCAGCATCTGCATTTCTTTCCTACACGAAGTACAAGGCACGGCAGGACTTTCGGCTAATAATAGCTGTGCCGAACACGAGACGACCAACCTTACCTGCCTGCTCACAATGTATATCCCTTCATTACCTGAAAATCTGAACTTGTCTTAAATAACACTATTGTATCTGCCTCCAACACCAGTGGAGTGGGTGGTAAGATTTTAGGACCCGTTATACAGGATGATGTGACAGAGTATTTATAAGTGCATGATGAAATAGGCATAAGTTGGCATGGCTTTGTGAATGGAAGGTCGTGTTTGATAAATTTGCTGGAATTATTTGAAGAAGTAAATAGCAAAGCAGCCAAAGGAGAGACAGTAGATGTTGTTAACTTTGATTTTCAGAAAACCTTTGACCAGGTGTCACAAGATGGCTGCTTAGGAAGATGAGAGCCAACGGTGACAAAGGGCAAACATCAGCATGGATAACTGGCTGGCTGGATGGCAGAAGACAAAGAGTGGCAATAAAGAGGGATTTTTTTCTCGTTGGCTAACAGTAACTAGTGAAGATCTTCAAGGATCGGTGTTTGTCCGCTACTCCACGTTTTATATTATGATTTGGACGAGGGGATTGAAGGCTTTGTGGCCAGGTTTTCAGATGTTACGAAAAAAGGTGGAAGGGCAGGTAGTTTAGAGAAAGCATGGACTCCGCAGAAGGACTAGGACATGTTGGGGGAATGGGTAGAGAAGTGGCAGATGGAATATAGTGTAGCAAAGTGCGGAGTACTGCATTTTGGTAGTAGGAATAATGGCGTAGACTATTGTCTAAGTGGGAAAATAATCCATCAATCTGAAGTTCAAAGGGACTTGGGAGTGCTGGTTATCGTGTCGTATCTCCGTTCGTGCTACGGCCCAACAACGTGGAGTCGGCGGCCTCCAGCTGGGATCGACCTTGAAGAATCCGGTGGCAGGGCCTGGACTTGCCATCTCGGAGGCTTCGGCCGTGGGCCCTGCAGACCGCAACATCTGGAGTTCGCAGGTCCCTGGCTGGCGACCGGCTTTCGGGAGCTCCAGCCGTAGCAGCTTCGACCGCCCCGAAGCGCGAAGTTTGACCGACCCGCTCGCAGGGCCTTCATCGCCCTGCGTGGCTCGGTCGCGGCACTTCCCATCACCCGGTGGGGGCTTAGGACCTTCATCGGCCTGCTCGGCTCGGCCCTGGGACTTTCCATCGCCCGGTGGGGGTTCAAAAGTCGAGAGCCTCGGTCGCCTCGTGGCACCACGGGAGAAGAATGAGGAGGAGATAAGACTTTTCTTTGCCTTCCATCGCAGTGAGGGTGTGCCTGGAGCAATTACTGTGATGGCTGTTTGTGTTAAAATTGTAATTGTGTGTCTTGTGTTCTTTATTGTCTACTGCCGGGCTCACGTGAGAGGACGTTGGCGCTATTTGTTCGACGCTGCTCCGTCAGGACAAATCTTTTGTTTGTTTGTTTGTTTTTATGTCCTGACTGTTTTGTAAAGCGTCTTTGAGCAATTGGAAAAGCGCTATAAAAAATAAATGTTTATTATTATTATTATTATTATTATTATTATTATTATTATTCCCAAATTTTTTATCTGCAAGTTGAATCGGTGAGAATGATCAGCCATGATCACATGGAATGGTGGTGCTCGAAGGGCCGAATTGCCTACTCCTGCACCTATTGTCTATTGTCTATTGTCTAATGGAAGCAAACTCATTGCTTGCATTCATTTCAAGAGGACTTGTACACAGAAACACGGATTTAATTTTGAGGCTATACAAGGCGACGGGAAGGCCGCATTTGGAATATTGTGAGCAATTCTGGGCACCATATCAGAGGAAAGGTGTGCTGGCTCTGGAGAGGGTCCAGAGGAGGTTTACAAGAATGATCCCAGCAATAAGTTAACCTCTGGCGAGCGTTTGGTCGACTCCCGGATTGCACTCGGAGTTTAGAAGTATGAGGGTGGACCTCATTGAAACATACAAATATGTGAATATTAATTCTTATTATTAACAATATTAATTATTATTACTATAGTATTATTATTGTATTTACTACCCCCGGCACGTAGCGGAACCTCCAGGGCAGGGAGGAGACTATCCGGCATGTGGAAGTGCTTCCGGGAAGTGTGTCTGATGTGTGTGGGTCTGTGTGTGTGTCTGTGTGTGTGTCTGTGTGTGGGTGTGTGTTTGGGTCTGTGTTTGAGTCTATGTTTGGGTCTGTGTTTGGGTCTGTGTTTGGGTCTGTGTTTGTGTTTGTGTTTGGGTCTGTGTTTGGGTTTGTGTTTGGGTTTGTGTTTGGGTTTGTGTCTGGTGTCTGGTGTGGGCGTTATAAACAAGTGCCGCGTGCTGTCTGTGGAAAGATCTTTATTGGTGTACGGTTGCTGGAATGTTAAATGCAGTGATGGCCTTGCATTAATGCAATATTACACCACTCTGGGATGTGAAATGCATTAAAAAATCATTGCAATAATCATGCAAAACGTCTCAAATGTTAAATGCAATTGATGCATCGCATTAGGATAACTTTGCTGGCTGCTGCAATGTTAAATGCAGTGATGGCCTTGCATTAAAGTCACCTAGCTACCCCCCAATGGATGTAATATGCATTAAATTAATTGCAATCATTTTGCAAAACCTCTCAAATGTTAAATGCAACAAATGCATCGCATTAGGAAGACTTTTCAGGCTCCTGCAATGTTAAATGCAGCACAGGCCTTGCATTAAAGCAAAATTGCAGCTGTTCTGGGGTATTAAACGCATTAAAATCATTGTAATAATCATGCAAAATCTCTCAAATGTTCAATGCAACTAATACATCGTATTATGATAACATTGCAGACTGCTGCAAAGTTAAATGCAGTGATGGCCTTGCATTAAAGAAATATTGCAGCCTCCTGGGATGTTTAATGCAATAAAATTAATTGCAATAATCATGCAAAACCACTCAAATGTTAAATGCAACTGATGCAACGCATTAAAATCTTTATTGTTGTACGGTTCCCTCCTGACATCCATCCACCCACCCACCGATCGATCAATCAATCTTTGATTAATTCTTATTATTATTAATAATATTAATTGTTATTACTATAGTATTATTATTGTATTTACTACCCCGGCACGTAGCTGAACCTCCAGGGCAGGGAGGAGACTATCCGGCATTTGGAAGTGCTTCCGGGAAGTGTGTCTGATGTGTGTGGGTCTATGTGTGTGTCTGTGTGTGTGTCTGTGTGTGGGTGTGTGTTTGGGTCTGTGTTTGAGTCTGTGTTTGGGTCTGTGTTTGGGTCTGTGTTTGGGTTTGTGTTTGGGTCTGTGTTTGGATTTGTGTTTGGGTTTGTGTTTGGGTCTGTGTTTGGGTCTGTGTTTGGGTTTGTGTTTGGGTTTGTGTTTGGGTCTGTGTTTGGGTTTGTGTTTGGGTTTGTGTCTGGTGTCTGGTGTGGGCGTTATAAACAAGTGCCGCGTGCTGTCTGTGGAAAGATCTTTATTGGTGTACGGTTGCTGTAATGTTAAATGCAGTGATGGCCTTGCATTAATGCAATATTACACCACCCTGGGATGTGAAATGCATTAAAAAATCATTGCAATAATCATGCAAAACCTCTCAAATGTTAAATGCAATTGATGCATCGCATTAGGATAACTTTGCAGGCTGCTGCAATGTTAAATGCAGTGATGGCCTTGCATTAAAGTCACCTAGCTACCCCCAATGGATGTAATATGCATTAAATTAATTGCAATAATTTTGCAAAACCTCTCAAATGTTAAATGCAACAAATGCATCGCATTAGGATGACTTTTCAGGCTGCTGCAATGTTAAATGCAGTGATCGCCTTGCATTAAAGAAATATTACAACACCCTGCGATGTGAAATGCAATAATAATCCTGCAAAACCTCTCAAATGTTAAATGCGACTAATGCATCGTATTAGCATAACTTTGCAGGCTGCTGAATTGTTAAATGCAGCGCTAGCGTTGCATTAAAGCAATATTGCAACCCCTGGGATGTTAAATGCAATAAAATTAATTGCAATAATTTTTCAAAACATCTCAAATGTTAAATGCCATTAATGCAACGCATTAGAACAACTCTGCAGGCTCCTGCAATGTTAAATGCAGCGCAGGCCTTGCATTAAAGCAAAAGTGCAGCTGTTCTGGGGTATTAAACGCATTAAAATCATTGTAATAATCATGCAAATTCTCTCAAATGTTCAATGCAACTAATGCATCGTATTATGATAACATTGCAGACTGCTGCAAAGTTAAATGCAGTGATGGCCTTGCATTAAAGAAATATTGCAGCCTCCTGGGATGTTTAATGCAATAAAATTAATTGCAAAAATCATGCAAAACCACTCAAATGTTAAATGCAACTGATGCAACGCATTAAAATCTTTATTGGTGTACGGTTCCCTCCTGACATCCATCCACCCACCCACCGATCGATCAATCAATCAATCTTTGATTAATTCTTATTATTATTAATAATATTAATTATTATTACTATAGTATTATTATTGTATTTACTACCCCCGGCATGTAGCGGAACCTCCAGGGCAGGGAGGAGACTATCCGGCATGTGGAAGTGCTTCCGGGAAGTGTGTCTGATGTGTGTGGGTCTGTGTGTGTCTGTGTGTGTGTGGGTGTGTGTGTGGGTGTGTGTGTGGGTCTGTGTGTGGGTCTGTGTTTGGGTTTGTGTTTGGGTTTGTGTTTGGGTCTGTGTTTGGGTTTGTGTTTGGGTCTGTGTTAGGGTTTGTGTTTGGGTTTGTGTTTGGGTCTGTGTTTGTGTTTGTGTTTGGGTCTCCCCCCTCTCCCCCCTCTCTCTCTCTCCCCCAGCTCTATCTCTCCCCCCTCTCTCTCCCCAGCTCTATCTCTCTCTCTCTCTCCCCCTCTCTCTCTCTCTCTCCCCTCTCTCTCTTCCCTCCCTCCCTCCCTCCCTCCCTGCCTCCCTCCCTCTCCCTCTCTCTCTCTCTCTCTGTGTGTGTGTGCTTGTGTTACAGTTCTTGGCATTGTAATAAAAAACAGACGTCATCCTAATTGTGTGCGTGTGTGTGTGTGTGTGAGCTGACTGACTTACCCCAGTCTAGTAGACACTCTGACACTCCAGCAGTTGTGACCAAACTTGCGATGGCCGTCTTTTATCTGCCTGCCTGTCTGCCTGCCACCCGCGCCAACCTGAAGGGCCCAAACACTTGTCTTACACTCAGCCCATAACAGATATTGATTAACCCCGTACATACATACATACTTATACGGAACAGGGATAAAGAATAAACAGGTGTCGTGCGCGTGTGTGCGCGCGTTATAAACAAGTGCTGTCTGTGAAAAAATCTTTATTGGTGTACGGTTCCTCTTGCCATCCACCCACCCACCCACCGATCGATCAATCAATCAATCTTTGATTAATTCTTATTATTAACAATATTAATTATTATTACTATAGTATTATTATTGTATTTACTACCCCCGGCACGTAGCGGAACCTCCAGGGCAGGGAGGAGACTATCCGGCATGTGGAAGTGCTTCCGGGAAGTGTGTCTGATGTGTGTGGGTCTGTGTGTGTGTCTGTGTGTGTGTCTGTATGTGGGTGTGTGTTTGGGTCTGTGTTTGGATTTATGTTTGGGTTTGTGTTTGGGTTTGTGTTTGGGTTTGTGTCTGGTGTCTGGTGTGGGCGTTATAAACAAGTGCCGCGTGCTGTCTGTGGAAATATCTTTATTGGTGTATGGTTGCTGTAATGTTAAATGCAGTGATGGCCTTGCATTAATGCAATATTACACCACCCTGGGATGTGAAATGCATTAAAAAATCATTGCAATAATCATGCAAAACCTCTCAAATGTTAAATGCAATTGATGCATCGCATTAGGATAACTTTGCAGGCTGCTGCAATGTTAAATGCAGTGATGGCCTTGCATTAAAGTCACCTAGCTACCCCCAATGGATGTAATATGCATTAAATTAATTGCAATAATTTTGCAAAACCTCTCAAATGTTAAATGCAACAAATGCATCGCATTAGGATGACTTTTCAGGCTGCTGCAATGTTAAATGCAGTGATCGCCTTGCATTAAAGAAATATTGCAACACCCTGCGATGTGAAATGCAATAATATTCCTGCAAAACCTCTCAAATGTTAAATGCGAGTAATGCATCGTATTAGGATAACTTTGCAGGCTGCTGCATTGTTAAATGCAGCGCTGGCGTTGCATTAAAGCAATATTGCAACCCCCTGGGATGTTAAATGCAATAAAATTAATTGCACTAATTTTGCAAAACCTCTCAAATGTTAAATGCAATTAATGCAACGCATTAGAACAACTTTGCAGGCTGCTGCAATGTTAAATGCAGCGCAGGCTTTGCATTAAAGCAAAATTGCAGCTGTTCTGGGGTATTAAACGCATTAAAATCATTGTAATAATCATGCAAAATCTCTCAAATGTTCAATGCAACTAATGCATCGTATTATGATAACATTGCAGACTGCTGCAAAGTTAAATGCAGTGATGGCCTTGCATTAAAGAAATATTGCAGCCTCCTGGGATGTTTAATGCAATAAAATTAATTGCAATATCTTGCAAATCCACTCAAATGTTAAATGCAACTGATGCAACGCATTAAAATCTTTATTGGTGTACGGTTCCCTCCTGACATCCATCCACCCACCCACCGATCGATCAATCAGTCAATCTTTGATTAATTCTTATTATTATTAATAATATTAATTATTATTACTATAGTATTATTATTGTATTTACTACCCCCGGCACGTAGCGGAACCTCCAGGGCAGGGAGGAGACTATCCGGCATTTGGAAGTGCTTCCGGGAAGTGTGTCTGATGTGTGTGGGTCTGTGTATGTCTGTGTGTGTGTGGGTGTGTGTGTGTGTGTGGGTGTGTGTGTGGGTGTGTGTTTGGGTCTGTGTTTGAGTCTGTGTTTGGGTCTGTGTTTGTGTTTGTGTTTGGGTTTTGTGTTTGGGTCTGTGTTTGTGTTTGTGTTTGGGTCTCCCCCCCTCTCCCCCCCTCTCTCTCTCCCCAGCTCTATCTCTCTCTCTCTCTCTCCCCCTATCTCTCTCCCCTCTCTCTCTTGCCTCCCTCCCTCCCTCCCTCCCTCCCTCTCTCCCTCCCTCTCCCTCTCTCTCTCTCTCTCTCTCTCTCTGTGTGTGCTTGTGTTACAGTTCTTGGCATTGTAATAAAAAACAGACGTCACCCTAATTGTGTGCGTGTGTGTGTGTGTGTGTGTGTGTGTGTGTGAGCTGACTGACTCACCCCAGTCTAGTAGACACTCCGACACTCCAGCAGTTGTGACCAAACTTGCGATGGCCGTCTTTTATCTGCCTGCCTGCCTGCCTGCCACCCGCGCCAACCTGAAGGGCCCAAACACTTGTCTTACACTCAGCCCATAACAGATATTGATTAACCCCGTACATACATACATACTTATACGGAACAGGGATAAAGAATAAACAGGTGTCGTGCATGTGTGTGCGAGCGTTATAAACAAGTGCTGTCTGTGAAAAAATCGAGCTATAATTTATAAATTTATCAATAAGCTACGAGCTTTAAATTATAAACAGGCATGTTGGCCGGTGTGGGCATGTGGGACTAGTGTAGATGGGGCATGTTGGTCGGTGTGGGCGGGTGGGACTAGTGTAGATGGGGCATGTTGGTCGGTGTGGGCGGGTGGGACTAGTGAAGATGGGGCATGTTGGTCAGTGTGGGCAGGTGGGACTAGTGTAGATGGGGCATGTTGGACGGTGTGGGCAGGTGGGACAAGTGTAGATGGGGCATGTTGGTCGGTGTGGGCGGGTGGGACTAGTGTAGATGGGGCATGATGGTCTGTGTGGGCGGGTGGGACTAGTGTAGATGGGGCATGTTGGTCAGTGTGGGCATGTGGGACTAGTGTAGATGGGGCATGTTGGACGGTGTGGGCAGGTGGGACTAGTGTAGATGGGGCATGTTGGTCAGTGTGGGACTAGTGTAGATGGGGCATGTTGGTCAGTGTGGGCAGGTGGGACTAGTGTAGATGGGGCATGTTGGTCTGTGTGGGCAGGTGGGACTAGTGTAGATGGGGCATGTTGGTCAGTGTGGGCAGGTGGGACTTGTGTAGATGGGGCATGTTGGATGGTGTGGGCGGGTGGGACTAGTGTAGATGGGGCATGTTGTTCGGTGTGGGCGGGTGGGACTAGTGTAGATGGGGCATGTTGGACGGTGTGGGCGGGTGGGACCAGTGTAGATGGGGCATGTTGGTCGGTGTGGGCAGGTGGGACTAGTGTAGATGGGGCATGTTGGTCGGTGTGGGACTAGCGTAGATGGGGCATGTTGGTCGGTGTGGGCGGGTGGGACTAGTGTAGATGGGGCATGTTGGTCAGTGTGGGCATGTGGGACTAGTGTAGATGGGGCATGTTGGACGGTGTGGGCAGGTGGGACTAGTGTAGATGGGGCATGTTGGTCAGTGTGGGACTAGTGTAGATGGGGCATGTTGGTCAGTGTGGGCAGGTGGGACTAGTGTAGATGGGGCATGTTGGTCTGTGTGGGCAGGTGGGACTAGTGTAGATGCGGCATGTTGGTCAGTGTGGGCAGGTGGGACTTGTGTAGATGGGGCATGTTGGATGGTGTGGGCGGGTGGGACTAGTGTAGATGGGGCATGTTGGTCGGTGTGGGCGGGTGGGACTAGTGTAGATGGGGCATGTTGGACGGTGTGGGCGGGTGGGACCAGTGTAGATGGGGCATGTTGGTCGGTGTGGGCAGGTGGGACTAGTGTAGATGGGGCATGTTGGTCGGTGTGGGACTAGCGTAGATGGGGCATGTTGGTCGGTGTGGGCGGGTGGGACTAGTGTAGATGGGGCATGTTGGACGGTGTGGGCGGGTGGGACTAGTGTAGATGGGGCATGATGGCTATCCACCTCTTGCTATTAAAAGATATTTTATAAATTAAAGCTCATAGTTTTTTGTTTGGGAGAGAGAGGGAGGGAGGGAGGGAGAGAGGGAGGGATGGAGTGACAGAGGGAGGGAGGGAGAGAGGAGGGGAAGAGAGAGGAGGGGGAGAGAGAGGAGGGGGAGAGAGAGGAGGGGAGAGAGAGGAGGGGGAGAGAGGGGGAGAGAGAGAGGAGGGGAAAGAGAAGGGGGAGAGCTATTTAATCTTGTTATTAAAAAGATATTTTATACCTCAAAAAGCTACGAGCTTTAATTTATAAAATATCTTTTAATAGCAAGAGGTGGAGACTGGGTGTGGACAATGTCGCCCGTCGGGCGGGCTGAGCCTTGGGGAAGTTGTGGGCTTATGAAGGGCCACATGTGCTCACTGTTTCTTTCAACAAAATGGCCGCCACATGTGCTCACTGTTTCTTTGTGTCAATGTTTGTCCTTGCTTGCTGGCTCCCCTTCCCTCTCTCTCTCCCCCTCCTCTCTCTCACAATAGGTACAGGAGGAGGCCATTCGGCCCTTCGAGCCTGTATGTACCGCCATTCAATGTGATCGCGGCTGATCGTTCTCAATCAGTACCCACTCTCTGTGTGAAAAAAAAGTTCTCATCTCGGTCCTAAAATACTTCCCCTTTATCCTTAAACTGTGACCCCTTGTTCTGGACTTCCCCAACATCGGGAACAATCTTCCCACATCTAGCCTGTCCGACCCCTTAAGAATTTTGTACGTTTCTCCCCTCAATCTTCTAAATTCCAGCGAGTACAAGCCGAGTCTATCCAGTCTATCTTCATATGAAAGTCCTGCCATCCCAGGAATCAATCTGGTGAACCTTCTCTGTACTCACTCTATGGCAAGAATGTCTTTCCTCAGATTAGGAGACCAAAACTGTACGCAATACTCCAGGTGCGGTCTCACCAGGGTCCTGTACGACTGCAGAACGACCCCTTTGCTCCTAAACTCAAACTAGGAGACCAAAACGGTACGCAATACTCCAGGTGCGGTCTCACCAATGCCCTGTACAACTGCAGCAGAACGTCCCTGCTCCTGTACTCAAATCCCCTCCCTATGAATGCCAACATACCATTGGCTTTCTCCAATGCCCGCTGCACCTGCATGCCTACTTTCAATGACTGGTGCACCACGACACCCAGGTCTCGTTGCGTCTCCCCTTCTCCTAATCGGCCACCATTCAGATAATAGTCTGCTTTCCTGTTCTTGCCAGCAAAGTGGACAACCTCACATTTATCCAGAAGTGCTTTGAAAGGCTGGCCCTCTCACACATCAAATCCAGCATCACTGACTCACTGGACTCGCGTCAATGTGCAAACACATCCACAGAGGACGCCATCTCTCTGGCTCTTCGCACTGTCCTGACTCACCTGGAGAGACAGGGCACGTACGCGAGGATGCTACTCATTGACCCTAGCTCTGCCTTCAAACACGCTCATCCCCCACCAAGCTCGTCACCAAATTCCACCAGCTAGGCCTCGGCTCGCCGTTATCATGATAGGAGTCGAATTGGGCCATTCATCCCATCAGGTCTACTCTGCCATTCAATCATGGCTGACCTATCTCTCTCTCCCAACCCTATTCTCCTGCCTTCTCCCCATAACCTCTGACACCTGTACTAATTCAGAATCTATCTATCTCTGCCTTACAAATATCCACCGACTTGCCCTCCACAGCCTTCTGTGGCAAAGAATCCCACAGATTCACCACCCTCTGAGTAAAGAAATCTCTCCTCATCTCCTTCCTAAAGGACTCTCTGTCCTTTAATTCTGAGGCTATGACTAGTCCTAGACTCTCCCACCAGTGGAAACATCCTCTCCACATCCTCTCTATTCAAGCCTTTCACTATTCTGTATGTTTCAATAGACAATAGGTGCAGGAGGAGGCCATTCGGCCCTTCGAGCCTGTACGCACCGCCATTCAATGTGATCATGGCTGATCATTCTCAATCAGTACCCCGTTCCTGCCTTCTCCCCATACCCCCTGACTCCGCTATCCTTAAGAGCTCTATCTAGCTCTCTCTTGAATGTATTAAGAGAATTGGCCTCCACTGCCCTCTGAGGCAGAGAATCCCACAGATTCAAACTCCCTTTTTATTTATTTTTTTAATAAATTTTATTTAAGTTTTAACAGAACTCATACAAGTTACATTTCATAGTAAGCAATAATAACTACATTATACAATACAATACAATATATCTTTATTGTCATTGTACCCAGGGATACAACGAGATTGGGAATGCGCCTCCCATACGATACAATAATTTAGGTAATTTAGACAGCAGCAACCCAACGAAACAAAACCGTTGTAACAGTTTTGGACAGGGTAAAGTGCAAGTTGATCTATGCGTTGTGGCCATCCGGCACAGCAGGACCGGTTCATAGCAGCTATGGCCCTGGGGATGAAGCTGTTCCTGAGTCTGGAGGTGCGGGCGTAGAAGGCCTTGTATCGTCTGCCCGATGGAAGGAGTTCGAACAGACTGTTGCAGTGGTGTGAAGAGTCTTTGTGGATGCTGGTGGCTTTTCTGAGGCATCGTGTGTTGTAGATGCCCTCCAAGTCTGGTAGCTGTGTTCCGATGGCCCTCTGAGCTCTATGGACTACCCGCTGTAGAGCTTTCCTTTCTGCCTCCGTGCAGCTGAGGTACCACACAGGGATGCCATGCGTTAGGATGCTCTCTATGGTGCAGCGGTAGAAGGTCGTCAGCAGCTTTTGGGGTAGACCAGACTTCTTCAGTGTTCGATTATACATGTATTGTTCTGTATTATCTCCCCTCCCACCACCCCCCCCCCCTTCTTCCCCCCACCCCCCCAGTTAAAAAGAAGGAAAAAGAAAAAGAAAAAGAAAGAGAGAAAGAAAGAAACCTGGAGTCCAGAATGAGACACTTCCGGGTAATTTCTTATTAAATTCTTATTAAAGGTATCAAAACAATCCTGAATTTAAATATTTCCAATTCTTAATCCTAGCTTTAAAATGAATGGGTTCCACACCTTCAAGAAGAAGTCATATCCATTTCTCAGATTATACGTTGCTTTTTCTAATGGGATACAACTACACATTTCTACATACCATCTTTCAAATCTTATTTCATTTTGATCTTTCCAAGTGACCGCTACACATTATTTTGCTACTGCTATTGCTATTTTGAGAAATCTTTCCTGATGTTTATCTAAAATTAGCTTTGGTAATATTCCTTTTGTATCTCCCAATAAAAACAACCTTGAATCCATTGGTATGATCTTATTCATCAATTGTTCCAAACAATTTTCTTTCCAAAAAGGAGTTGCCTTCTGACATGCCCATGTGGAGTGTAAAAAAGTACCCACGTCTTGGTTGCATCTAAAACAAATTTCAGATGAGTTTGGTTTTAAATTGTTTAATTTTTTCGGGGTTAAATATAGTTGATGTAAAAAATTATATTGTACTAAACTATATCTCACATTAATAGTATTTTTCATACTATCTAAACACAGTCTTTCCCAACTTGGTTCATCAATGATAATATTAAGATCTGTTTCCCATCTTTGTCTTGATTTTTGAATTCCTATCTTTGGACTAGATTTTTGTAATAATTTATACTGATGATATAATTTTTTTTATTCCCTTGCCCTGAATCAAGGATTCAATTCCTTTAATCTGAAATAGAGACATTGAATTACCTAACTTTTTTCTTAAAAAAGATTGTAATTGATAATAAAAAAAAATACTATTCCCTGGAATTTGATATTTATTTCCCAATTGAGAAAATGTCAAAAAGTTATTTCCTTCGTAGCAATCTCCTATATTTATAATACCCTTCTGTTCCCAGACTTGTAGTATTTGATTATTCCAAGCAAACGGCAATAATCTATTTTTTATTAATGGAGTTTTAGCTGTTAAAACAAATCTTTTATCATTAACTTTAACTGTTTTCAACAATGTATTAATTAAATGTTTTAGCAAAGGTGACTCTTTATCCTTAACTAATAGCTTTGCTTTCCATTTATAGAAATTCTTCTGGACATAACTCTTTTATTTTATCCATTTCAATTTTAACCCATGCTGTTTTTCCACCCTCTTGATAAAAGGATGAAATAAAACTCATTTGTGCTGCCAGATAATAATTTTTAAAATTTGGTAATTGCAGTCCACCTAATTCAAATTTTCATGTTCATTTTTCCAGAGACACTCTTGGCATTTTACCTTTCCAAAGAAAATTCCTCACAATTTTGTTCAATTCTTGAAAAAAATTATTTAGCAAAGGTATAGGCAGTGTTTGGAATAAATACTGTATCCTCGGAAAAATATTCATCTTAATACAGTTCACTCTCCCTAGCAATGTAATTGGAAGATTCATCCATTTCTTCAGGTCATCTATTTTTTTTATTAGTGGTTTATAATTTATTTTATACAAATTATTTAACTTATTATCTACTTTAACTCCTAAGTACTTAATGCCTTCTTTTTGCCATTTAAACTGACTTTCTCTTTTACATTGGTCATAATTGCCTTCAAAAAGAGGCATTATTTCAGTTTTATCTTTATTAATTTTATATCCTGATACTTTCCCGTATTCTTCCAATCTGAAATATAATTTTCTTAAGGATTCCAATGGTCTAGTAAGACAAATTAAGACATCATCTGCAAATAAAGTAATTTTGTGCTCTTCCTGATTAACTTTAAATCCTTTAATGTCTGAATCTGATCTTATTAGTTCAGCCAGAGGTTCAATAGCCAGATTCAAACTCTCTGTCACAGATTTAAAACTAGCCACATTCCCTGTCCTCATGTATCTTTGCAAACAACTCGTCTGTCTATCTGCGCTGGCTTTTGCAGTACACATTCTCGGAGCCACATGGGGGCAAAATATGATGGGAGGCCATGACTGAAGAAAATGTGGCCAAAGGAATATACTGCAAAAGGCAAGGGATGTTGTTTGCAAAGATACCTGACTACAGGGAATGTAGCCGGTTGCAAGCTGTGATCATCCATCGCCTCTATTGTGTACATGGTTGGAGGTGTGAATGTAAACAAAGGCCGAAGCTGCCTTCA
>NW_027603028.1:0-22992 GCF_053455715.1 Rhinoraja longicauda
ACCGTCTGATGAAGTGAAATACGCTCTCCCTCCCCATGAAACACCACAACATGTGCCTGACATTTGTGGCAGGTGCAGCACTAACAAATAAACTGCTTTTAACCCGCCTGACTTCTGTTTGGATATTTAGTTCCCACTAAACTCTAGCCTTGAAGTCAGAGGAATTAAACATCAACAAGTGGCCATGTTGCTCAAAGATGCAGATTAAGCAGAAAAATAACACCATTGCCTGCCATATGTATTGATCATTTTTAATGACAGTCCCTGATCATTGAAGTGTTTATTTCAGTTTCTACCCCCTCATTCTCCCCCCTGCACTTTATAATACACTTACAATAATAAATTAAACCTAACAAATATTTGATCCCCCCTCTCCCCCTCTCTCTCTCTCCTACTCTCTCCCCATTTCTCTCCCCTCTCGCTCTCACACCTCTCTCTTCCTCGTCCCTCTCCCCTCAACTCTCTCCCCCTCTTATTCCCCTCTCTCACTCTCCCCCCTCCCCCTGTCCTGAAACACCACCACCTATTCAGTGTAGATGTTGACCATCATGGGGACTGGACTCTGGATAAGGGGTGGGTGGGGGATGGTGATATTTCGTGGTTACGGGAGTAAACGACCTTTCTGTTGTCCTCTGGTGGGAACAGGAGGCAAAAGTCGGCCATCTTGAAACAGGCCGAAAACTCGCCCTCCTCTACCTGTTTCACCTTTTCCCTTTTTATTTCAGATGCAGCACGGAAACAGGCCATTCAGCCCACCGAGTCCGTTCCGACCAGCGATCGCCCGTTCACAGATTTATTAATTTAGAGATATAGCGCAGAAACTAAACTAATATACCAAACATTCCACACCCTTTCTCTCTCCCCTTCTCTCTCTCACACACTCACCCCATCTCCCTCTCATCCCTTTTGACTAAATATACTAAACTAAATTAAACTATATTAATATTTGATACCCTGCCCCCCTCCACTTTATAATAAAATTTACAATATATTAAGCTAATATTTGTTATCCCCTCTCTCCCCCTCCCCCTCCCTATCTCTCCCTCTCCCTCTCTCTCTCTCTCCTCTTTCTCTCCCCCCTCCACTGTATAAGAAAACATTAAAAGTAATAAATTAAACAACTAATATTTGATACCCCCTCTCCCCCTCTTTCTACCCTATCACTCTCCCTCTCCACCCTTTCTCTCTCTTTCTCTCTCCCCTCTCTCTCACCCTCTCTCAATCTTTCTCTCACCCTCTCTCTCTCACCCCCTCTCTCTTTCGCCTTTTTATCTCCCCCCTGTGATATCACAGTCAGTGAAAATGGTGAGCAAGAATTAAAGCAGGAACTTTTTCAGATTGGAAAGTGAGCTGAGAAATAGCAAATGGTGTTTGTTGCAGGTAAGTGTGAGGTTTAAATTTTGGGAAGTCAGACCAGGGCATGATCTTCACCGTGAATGATAGTGCGCTGGGAGTGTTGTAGAGCAGAGGGATCGCAGAACAAAAGTACATAGTTGCAAAAAAAGGGACGTAACAGGGGGATAGGGTGGTGGAGAAGGTTTTTTTGGCCCACTGTCTTCATCAGCCAGTGAATAAAATTTAAAAGTTGGAAAGTTATGTTCAGTTGGACAAGACGTTAGTGAGGACGCACTTGGAGTAATGTGCATATTTTTAGCCACCGTGTTTGGGCAATATGCCACTAATTTGTAAAGAGCGCTGAATATATTATCGAACAAGTTGCTCGGAGACAAGGTTCGGAGCTCGAGGGAAAGGCTGGACACGCCAGGACTTTATTCCATGGAGCTCAGTAGAGAGAGCAGTGATCTCTTGGAGGTGCACAGTATCATAGGGAGTGCCATAGTAATAACACTACGACATTTGGACAGGTACATGAGGACACTGGTTAGTGGCCAATTAGTGGGCAATCAGGAGATGAGTGGGCAAAATTAGAGCACGTAGTATAGGGGGCAGTGTATTGACATGGATAGAAAATTGGTTGGCAGATAGGAAACAAAGAGTGGGAATTAATGGGTCCCTTTCGCAATGGCAGGCAGTGACTAATGGGGTACCGCAAGGCTCGGTTCTGGGACCGCAGCCATTTACAATCCATATATAGATGATTTTGATGAAGGAATAAAAAGTAACATAAGCAGATTTGCAGATGACACAAAGCTGGGTGGCATGATGAACTGTGAAAAAGATGCTATGAGGATGCAGGGTGACTTGTATAGGTTGGGTGAGTGGGCAGATGCAGTGTAATGTGGATAAATGGGAGGTTATCCACTTTGGTGGCAAGAACAAGAAGGCAGATTATTATCTGAATGGTGTCCGATTATGATAAGGGGAAGTGCAACAAGACCTGGGAATCCTTGTAGATCAGTCAATAAAAGTAAGCATGCAGGTACGGCAGGCAATGAAGAAAGCTAATGGCATGTTAGACTTCGCAACGAGAGGATTTGAGTACAAGAGCAAAGAGATCCTTCTTCAGTTGTACAGGGACCTAGTGAGACCACATCTGAGGTATTGTGTGCACATTTGGTCTCCCAATTTGTGGAAGGACATTCTTGCTATTGAGGGAATGCAGCGCAGGTTCACGAGGTTAATTCCCAGGATGGCGGAACTGTCATATGATGAAAGAATGGAGCGACTGGGCTTGTATTTACTGGAGTTTAGAGGGGATCTTATAGAAACAGATACAATTATTAAGGGATGCAGGAAACATATTTCCGATGTTGGGGGAGTCCAGAACCAGATGCCACAGTTTAAGAATCAGGTGTAGGCCATTTAGTACTGAAATGAGGAAAAACTCTTTCACCCAGAGAGTTGTGAAGTTATGAAATTCTCAAAGGTCAGACTGGGAGTGGGAGGGGGAGTTGAAGTGCTCAGCCACCGGGTCTGACCTTTCTGTCATGGGCCTCTCCAGTGCCATAGTGAGGCCAACTGGAAATTGGAGGAACAGCACCTCATATTTCGCTTGGGCAGCTTGCAGCCCAGCGGTATGTACATTGACATCTCCAACTTTAGACATTTCCTCTGTCTCTCTCTGAAGAAGGGTCTCGACCCGAAGCGTCACCTATTCCCGCGCGGACTAATGTGACACACTCTCTCCCCTTTCACTCTCCCCTTCTCTCTCTCACACTCACCCCATCTCTCTCTCTCTCTCTCTCTCTCTCTCTCTCTCTCCTCTCCTTTGACTAAATAAACTAAACTAAATTAAAGAGCTCTAGGGGCGAGCGGAAGCTCGGAATATGGGGAGAAGCAGGCACAAGTTACTGATTGTGGATGATCTGCCATGATCACAATGAATGGCGGTGTTGGCACGAAGGGACAAATGGCCTCCTGCGCCTATATTCTACGTTTCTATGTCTCTAAACTAAAAATAATCTCTCCCCTTTCTCTCCCCCTCACAATAATCAATTAATTCACAATAATAAACTAAACTAATATTTGATATTCTTTCTCGCATTCCATTTTATAATAAATTCAACAATAAACTAAACTAATATTTGTTACCCACTCTCTCTCCCTCCCCTTCCTCCCCCTCACTCTCTCTCCCCTCTTTCTCTACTTCTCTTTCCCTCCCCCCCATTTTATAAGACTACATTTACAACAATCAATTAAACTAAACTAATATTTGATACCAACTCCCCGCTCCCTCTCTCCCCACTCTCCCCTCCCCTCCCATCCCTCTCCCGACCTCTCCTATCTCTCCCCTCTCTCTGCCCTCTCCCTCTCTCCTTTTTCTCCCCAGTCTCTCTCTCTTCCCCAGTCTCTCCCCCTCTCTCTCCCCCTCTCTCTCTCTTCCCCTCGCCTCATTTCTCTCTCTCTCTCCTCTCTTTTGACTAAATAAAATAAACTGTTAAAATAAAAACTAAACTCTCCCCTCTCTTCCTCCTCTCTCTCCCCCTCTCTCTCCCTCTCCCTTTCTCCCCCTCTCTCTTCCCCCTCTATCTCACCTCTCTCTCACTTCCCTCACTCTATCCTCCCTCTATCTTACCCCTCTCTCTCTCCCTCACCCCCCTCTCTCCCTTCCTTCAGTCTCTCCCCGTCTCTCATTCCCCTCTCCCCCTCTCTCTCTCCCCCTCTCCACTTCATTTTCATAAATTTACAATAATAAACTAAACCAATATTTGATACCATGTCCCCCCATCCATTTGAGAACAAAATTTACAATATATAAAGCTAATATTTATTACCCCCTCTCTCTCCCTCCCCTCCCTCCCCGCTCTCTCTCTCTCTCCCCCCTCTCTCTCCCCCTCTTTCTCTCCCCCGTGTACTATATAAGAATACATTTAAAAGTCACAGCGTCATGGAGTCATGCAGCACGGAAATATCCGGCCCAACTCGCCCACTCCAGTGCAACTTGCCCCTTCTATCCCAGTCCTACCTGCCCGCTTTGGCCCATATCCCTCTCAACCCGTCCCATCCACGTACATGTCTAAATGTTTCTTAAACGTTGCACTAGTACTTGCCTCTGGCAGCCCGTTCTATACACCCACCACCCTGTGTTTACGAGGACATTCTGTTTTATGTGTGCGAGACTTGTAGCCGATATCTGACTTTCCTCATATAGGCACAGACACAAAGTAAACCAGCTCGGAGATCAGAGGCGGTTCCATCTAACAAGTCGGTTCATTAAAGGCCTTATCGACGCACAAAGGGAAACACTCTATGGAGACCCACCTCTCTCTCTCCTCTCCTGTACTCTCTCCCCCTCTCCTCCCTCTCTCCCCTCCCCCCTCTCCCCCATATCCCCTCTCTGTAACACAAAGCTCTCTCTCTCTCCCCCTCTCTAATTCTACTATCAGTTATGACCTTATGACAAACAGGGGGAGTATTGGGGAGTGGAGGAGGTGTGTGGGAGAGAGAGGGGTAGTATGGGAATGAGAAGAGTGGTAAGAAAGAGTGCGGTGGAGCATTGGGAGAGATAGGGGAGTGTGGGGAATGTGAGGGGTAGGAGTGTGTGTAGAGAGGGGCATGTGCGTGGGGAGAGAGATGGAGAGGCATGTGGGGGAGGGAGGAGGAGGAGTGTGGGGAAAAGAATGGGAGGAGTGGTGAGTGTGTGGGGAGAATGTAGGAGTAGTGTGGGGATGGAGAGTGGGAGGAGAGTGGGGAGAGAGGGGGTGCGGAGAGAGAGGGGATGTTTATGGGGAGAGAGATTGGAGGAGTGTGGCAAGACAGAGGGGAGAGTGGGGAGAGAGTGGGTTGGAGTGTGGAGAGGGGGGAGGAGGAGGGAAAGCAGAATCGGAAAAGTGGGGAGAGAGAGAGGACAGAGAACGGGAGGAGGGAGAGAGAGAGAGAGAGAGAGAGTGAGGTGTGTTGGGAGAGACGCATAATGTGTTATTCTTTCAATCGTATCTAGCAGAAAGTTATTGACTCATTATCACCGCTGCCTATTAAAGTGAAAATAACAAATAAATACGTCTGCACCCGCCAACGTGGATAGAACAACAAGATGCAGTGAGAGCTCATTATAGATGAGATTAATTACTGAAATTGTCACTGCTTATCCAGACCTACCTCTGACCACACTGATAATGTCACTGCTTATCCAGACCCATCATTGACCACGCTGATAATGTCACTGCTGATCCAGAGCCATTACTGACCACAATGATATTACTGCTTATCCAGACCCATCACTGACCACACTGATAATGTCACTGCTTATCCAGACCCATCACTGACCACACTGATAATATCACTGCTTATCCGGACCTTTGACAAAGTCTCCCATGGTAGACCGATCCAGGAGGTGAAGGCAGTTAACAGTGACTTGGTCGCATGAATTCAAAACTGTCTGAATGATAGAAAAAAGAGGGTTGTGGTGGAAGGGCAATATTCAGGCTGGAGGTCTGTGACCAGTAGTGATATACAGGGATCTGTGCTGGGACCTCTACTGTTTGTGATACACATAAATGACTTGGGCGTGAATATACACGGGTTGCTTTGTAAGTTTGCGGATGACACCAAGATTTCTGGGGTTGTGGAATGTGAGGGAGGCTGTCTCAGTATTCAGTGGCGTATCGATCAAGTAGGGAGATGGGACGTGTGGGGGAAATCACAGATGCAAATTATTCTGAGCAAGTGTGACATGTTGGGTGGTCAAATGTGAGTGCAAAATATACAATTAAAGGCATGATCCTTAACAGCAGTGATGTATAAAAGTATCTTGCGATCCAGGTTCACAGCTCTCTGAAGGTGATAACGGCAGTGGACAGTTATAAAGAGGCATATGGTACAGTTTCGTTCATTGGTCAAGGAGTGGTGGTCTGTCTCAGGGATTGGTGCTGCGCTCATTGTTGTTTGTCATCTGTGTCAATGAGTTGCCTGAGAATGTAAGGGACTAATGTAAAAGTTTGCAGTTGACACTAAAGTAGGCGGTATCACAGGCATTGAAAATGGTTGGCAAGGATTAAGTAGGAACTTTTTCAAATTGGAAAGTGGCCTGAGAAATTTCAAATAGTGTTTCTTGCAGATGTGTGAGATTTTAAATTAGGGAAGACTAGCCAGGGCATGATCTTCACCGTGAATGGTAGTTAGCTGGGTAGTGTTGTAGAGCAGAGGGATCTCAGAATAAAAGTACATTGTTGCAAGAAAATGGATGTAACAGGGGGAAAGGGTGGTAGAGAAGGTTTTTTTGGCCCACTGTCTTCATCAGCTAGTGAATAAAATGTAGAAGTTGGAAAGTTATGTTCAGGTGGACCAGACGTTGGTGAGGATGCACTTGGAGTAACGTGTATAATCTGCCGTCACCATGTTTAGGAAATATGCTACTAATTTGCAAAGAGTGCAGAAAATAATTTCAACACGTTGCCAGAAAACAAGGGTCGGAGCTATAGGGAAATGTTGGGCTCGCCAGGACTTTATTCCATTGAGCGCAGCAGGCAGTGCAGTGACCTCATAGAGGTGGACAGTGTCATAGGTAGCATCATAATGGGAACACTAAGACATTTGGACAGGTACATGAGGGGAATGGTTTAGAGGGAGATGATTTATATGCCGGCAAATGGGAATAGTTCAGATGAACTAAAATGCACCATCGCTCCCCATGAAACAAGGCAACCTTTGTCTGAAATCTGCGTCAGGGACAGCACTAACATACAAACTGCTTTTAAATAGCCCTTGGATATTTTATTACCACATAACTCGAGCCTTGAAATCAGGGGAATTAAACATAAATAGATAGCCATATTTCTCAAAAATGCAGATTAAGCAGAAAACATTATAATTGCCTGTCTCATACATTGGTCATTTTTAATAACAGTCCCTGATCATTGAAGTGTTTATTTCAGTTTCTCTGAGTGCCAGGTTTGCACTGCATGATGGGAGATATGCTCTCTTGAATTACATGATAAATAAGCACATAAATGAAGTCTGTGTGTGTGGCAGCTTTCTCTGTGCCGCTGTGTGGACAGCCCAGACGGATGAGTTGGTCATTTACTCTCAGGCCGACCATGCTGTCTGGTCTGTGAGTTTGAATTGGCATCTACCTGTCACCTGGTCTGAAGTAGTTCACTACAAAATAAACTGCAGATTGAACAGAGCCACAGATAGTGTTCACCGGCTGGAACTAATATTCCCCATTGGGAGAAACGCAAAGAACATTTAACCAACTCCCCCTTTCTCAGATCTGAAGCTGCATTTTAATTTTCAGCATTATGTGTTATTCTTTCAAGTGTATGCCAGAGAAAGTTAATTAGCATTTCTAACCTGTGTTAATTAAGAAGAAAATAACAAGCTAATGCATCTTCAGCTGCCGTGTTTACCAGCAGCAAAATGCAGTTAATGCTCATTAAAGTTTAGATTAATTATGAATACTGAACTTGAGTTAACCCTTTAGAGTCGAACATTTGAATTAAAAAGAAGGGTTTGACAGGATCTGGGGAAAATTGATCATTTATTTGAGCCATGACACCAACTAGATAAATGCCGAGCTAGATATTGGAAGATTGTGTTATATAGAACTAGATGGTATGTTTGTGCGAATATTGAAATCTTTCCAGATAACCAATCATTGTTACTTTTTTATATTTTATTTGGTAAGTGTACCACACCGTCTTATTCAAATGTCTTTATTTATTTATATTCGTTGCTTATTTATCTATTTATTTTTGTTGTTTTTCTTATTATAATTTATTTATGTCGATGGTGTTGTACTGTTTTGTATATATCTCTGTGAAAAAACAAAATAAAAACTGAAGAAAAATAAAAAGAAAGGATTCTTTATTTTACATCATATCAAATGTAAAACATCGGTGTCAGATTTAATGAGATCATGTCACTGCTTATCCTGACCCATCACTGACCACACTGATAATGTCACTGCTTATCCAGACCCATCACTGACCACACTGATAATGTCACTGCTTATCCAGACCCATCACTGACCACACTAACGTCACACATAGGTATGTTCTTTGTATCATCCATTCCCAGGACATCTCACATACTGTAACAACCAGCTACCCAGTTCCATCGCACGCTGCTCAGATATATTTTCACCAGTGACAACGTTGACAACATTTGCCTCGTGCTGATTTGTACGGACACCTCTGAACTCACTGATGGTTTCACTTCCCATCTGTGTATGATTCTGAACGCATTTGAGCTACAAATGAATACCCACATACAGAAAAATCAAGACTTAACTGTTCCTCCAAGTGCAGCGCTCTCCTCGGTTGTACTTCAAATATCTGCGAGGCCCTTTTGTGTAGTTCTGGTCACCATATTATAGATATGATGTCCTGTTGCCAGAGAGAGTGCGGAACAAATTCACCAGGATGTTATCTGGAATGGACAGCGTTAGATTGAAGACAGAATCAATTGGGTGGGATTGGTCTCCTTGTAGCGCAGGAGGATGAGGGGTGATCTTATAGACATGTTTTAGACCATGAAAGGAATAGATGGAGTGGATGCTCGGATTTCCCTGCCCTGAATAGACGAATCGAGGTCCAGAGGACATACGTTTAAGTGGAAGGGAAAACCATTGAATAGGAATCTGAGGTGTAACTTTTTCACACAATGGGTGGTGGATGTATGGAACAAACTGCCAGATGAGGAATTTGAGGCACGGACTATCCCAAGATTTATGAAATAGTTAGACAGGTTGGGTACATGAATAGGACAGGTATGGTGGGATATGGACCAAATGCAGACAGGTGGAACTAGTGTAGATGGGGCCTGATGGCTGGTGTGGGCAAGTTGGGCTGAAGGGCCTGATTCCACACCATATCACTCTATGACTCTATGAATACAGGGCTGAACTGCCTCCTCTGGCACATCGTTCCACACACCCACCACCCTTTGTGTGAAAAATTACCCCTCAGGTTCCGATTAAATTTCCCCCCTCATCTTAAACCTGGCCCCCCCTGGTTCCTGCTTTCCCCTCTCTGTGCGTCTGCCAGATCTATTCCTCTCATTATTTTGTTCAGCTGTAGAAGATCATCCCTCATCCTCCTGTGCACCAAGGGATAAAGTACTAGTCTGCTGACCCTGTCCCTCTAGATCAGGCCCACGGGTCCGCGCAACATCCTCGTACATCTCCTCTATCACCTTTCCAGATTGACACCATATTTCCTATATCATGGTGCACACAACTGATCTCAATACTCCAAATGCAGCCTGACCAACGTCTTATACAATGGCAACATAACCTCCGAATATCTATACACAATGCTCTGACTGAAGACGCCCAATGTTACAAAAGCCTTTTTAACCACGCTATCAACCTGTAACGCTACATTCAACACACTATGTACCTGTCGTCCTAGATCCCTCTGCTCTACAGTTAATTCACCTTTCTGCCTCGTTTCCAGGTCATCGGTACTGACACTTCTGAACTCACTGATGGTTTCACTTCCCAGGTGCGTCTGATTGTGAACACACTTGCACTACAGGTGAACATCAAAATAAAGAATAATCAAGACTTAACTGCTCCTCCAAATGCAGCGCTCTCCTCAGTTGTACTTCAAATATCTGAAAGGCCCTTTTGTGTAGTTCTGGTCACCATATTATACAAATGATGTCCTGTTGCCAGAGGCAGTGCGGAACAGATTCACCAGGATGTTATCTGGAATGCACAGCGTTAGTTTGAGGACAGATTTGATCGGGTGGGATTGATCTCATTGGAGCAAGAATGCAGAGGGATGACCTTACTGAGGCTTGTAAAATTATGTCAACTACAGCAGGGTTGAATACATGGTCACAGTTATTTCCCAGGCTGCGAGAATCTAAACCCAGAGAACTTACGTTTAATCGAAAGGGGAGAGATTTAAGGGAATTCTGACTTCAAAGACGGAGCAGTCTATTCATTTGAGGCGGTGGGGACAGATACCATCACAGCAAATAAACAGCATTTGGACAGCCGTTGTTTCGGATGGGAATGGAGTGATATGGGACAAATACAGGTGAATGAGATTACCGTAGATATGCATCTCGGTCTGCATGGACGAGCTGGGCTGAAGGGCCTGTTTCCATGTGGTTCCCATGACTGGAATCAGCGGTTCTGTAATCACTAATGTGCTCTGTCATCGGCCTCCCCAGTTGTAGCCACATAGCAGGCACACCACTGACTGCACAACAGTGGCGATACTGTATTGGGTGGTGGTGTCACCAACAACGGAGACACATTGTTCATCTCCCTCACAAGTGTCCAACAGGTGCTTCACTCACCGCAAACTAAATTCTAGCCTGGAAATCCGAGGAATTAAACGCCAATAGGTGTCGAATTGTATCAAACTTAGTTTAAGCAACAACATGATATAACTGCCTGTCATATACGTTGATCATTTTAATATGTCTCTGATCATTGAAGTGTTTCTTTCAGTTTCTATGTGTGCCAGTTATACACAGCAGGAAGGGAGAAATGCTCTCTTGTATTAATTAATAAACAGGCACAGAAATACAGACTGAGTTTGTGTGAGAGCTCTCTTAAATTCACTGGAATTTGGGATGAGAGGGGATCTTGTAGAAACATATACAATTCGGAGGAAGGGCCTCCACCTATTCCTTCCCCCCAGAGATGCTGCGTGTCCCGCTGAGTTACTCCGGCTTTTTGTGTCTATTTTCGGTTTAAACCAGCATCTACAGTTCCTTCTTACACGTATACAATTCTTAAGGGATTAGGCAGTTTAGATGTAGGAAAATGTTCCCGATGTTGGGGAAGCCCAGAACATGGATCACAGTTGAAGAATAAGGGGTAACTCAATTATTACTGAGATGAGAAAAATCTGATCTGTCATCGGCCTCCCCAGATGAGATGAATTGTGAATCTGTGGAATTCTCTGCCGCAGAAGGCAGTGGAGGCCAATACACGGGAGGTTTTCAAGAGGGAGTCAGATATGGCTCTTATGGCTAATGGAATAAAGCTTCATGGGGAGAAAGCAGGAACGGGGTACTGATTTCGGATGATCAGCCATGATCATATTGAATGGCGGTTCTGGCTCAAAAGGCCAAATGGCCTACTCCTGCAACTATTTTCCATGTTTCTATGTTTTTAAACCACGGTGGACAGCCCAGGCGGGTGAGTTGGTCATTAACTCTCAGAACGACTTTGCTGTCAGGTCTGTGGGTTTCAATTAGCATCAACCTGTCAACTGGTCTGAAGTAGTTCAATAAAAAAATAAACTGCAGATTGAACAGAACTTCGCCTTGTGTTCACCGGCTGGAACTAATATTCCCCACTGGGTGAATGGCACAGCACAATTACTCACCATCACTGACCACACTGATAATATCACTGCTTATCCTGACCCATCACTGACCACGCTGATAATGCACAGCTTATCCAGACCCATCACTGACCACACTGAAAATGTAATTGCTTATCCAGACCCATCACTGACAGCACTGATAATGTCACTGCTTATCCAGACCCATCACTGACAGCACTGATAATGTCACTGCTTATCCAGACCCATCACTGACCACACTGATAATGTCACTGCTTATCCAGACCGATCACTGACCACACTGATAAAGTCACTGCTTATCCAGACCCATCACTGATGACACTGATAATGTCACTGCTTATCCAGACCCATCATTGACAACACTGATAATGTCGCAGCTTATCCAGGCCCATCACTGACCACACTGACGTCACACACAGGTATGTTCTTTGTATCATCCATTCAAAGGACATCTCACATACTGTAACAACCAGCTACCCAGTTCCATCGCACGCTGCTCAGATATATTTTCACCAGTGACAACGTTGACTAAATATTTGCCTCGTGCTGATTGGTATGGATACCTCTGAACTCACTGATGGCTTCACTTCCCATCTGCGTCTGATTCTGAACACACTTACACTACAAATAAACACCAAAATACAGAAAAATCAGGACTTAACTGTTCCTCCAAGTGCAGCGCTCTCCTCAGTTGTACTTTAAATATCTGCGAGGTCCTTTTTTGTAGTTCCGGTCACCATATTTTAGATATGATGTCCTGTTGCCAGAGGCAATGCGGAACAGATTCACCAGGCTGTTATCTGGAATGGACAGCGTTAGTTGGAAGACAGAATCAATTGGGTGGTCTTCTTGGAGCGCAGGAGGATGAGGGGTGACCTTATAGACATGTTTTAAACCATGAAAGGAATAGATGGAGTGGATGCTCGGATTCTCCTGCCCTGAATAGGCGAATCGAGGTCCAGAGGACATACGTTTACGTTGAAGGGAAAATCATTGAATAGGAATCTGAGCGGTAACGTTTTCACACAATGGGTGGTGGATGTATGGAACAAATTGCCAGATGAGGAATTTGAGGCAGGGACTATCCCAACATTTATGAAATAGTTATACAGGTTGGGTACATGAATATGACAGGTTTGGTGGGATATGGACCAAATGCAGACAGGTAGAACTAGTGTAGATGGGGCCTGTTGTCTGGTGTGGGTAAGTTGGGCTGAAGGGCCTGATTCCACACCATATCACTCTATGACTCTATGAGTACAGGGCTGAACTACCTCCTCTGTAAGTTCGTTCCACACACCCACCATCCTTTGTGTGAAAAATACCCCTCAGGTTCCGATTAAAGACCCCCCTCATCTTAAACCTAGGCCCCATGGTTCCTGCTTCCCCTTCTCTGTGCGTCTACCAGATATATTCCTCTCATTATTTTGTTCAGCTGTAAGAGATGATACCTCATCCTCCTGTGCAGCAAGGAATATAGTACTAGTCTGCTAAACATGTCCCTCCAGATCAGGCCCCCTGGTCCTGGTAACATCCTCGTAAATATGCGCTATCGCCTTTCCAGATTGGCACCATCTTTCCTGTATCACGGTGCCCACAACTGAACACAATACTACAAATGCGGCCTCACCAACGTCTTACACAATGGCAACATGACCTCCGAATATCTATACGCAATGTTCTGACCGAAGACGGCCAATGTTACAAAAGTCTTTTTGACCACACTATCAACCTGTGACGCTACATTCAACACGCGATGTACCTGTCGTCCTAGATACCTCTGCTCTACAGTTAATTCACCTTTCTGCCTCGGTTGCAGTTCATCGGTACTGACACTTCTGAACTCACTGATGTTTTCACTTCCCATGTGCGTCTGATTGTGAACACACTTGCCCAACAGCTGAACATCCAGATAATGAATAATCAAGACTTAACTGCTCCTCCAAGTGCAGCGCTCTCCTCAGTCGTACTTCAAATATCTGCGAGGCCCTTTTGTGTAGTTCTGGTCACCATATTATACAAATGATGTCCCGTTGCCAGAGGCAGTGCGGAACAGATTCATCAGGATGTTATTTGGAATGGACAGCGTTAGTTTGAGGACAGATTTGATCGGGTGGGATTTATCTCATTGGAGCATGAATGCAGAGGGATGACCTTACTGAGGCTTGTAAAATTATGTCAACTATAGCAGGGTTGAGTAGATGGTCACAGTTATTTCCCAGGATGTGAGATTCTAAACCCAGAGAACTTACGTTTATTCGAAAGGGGAGAGGTTTAAGGGAATTCTGACTTCAAATATGCAACAATCTTTTCATTTGAGGCGGTGGGGACAGATACCATCACAGCAAATAAACAGCATTTAGACAGCCGTTGTTTCGGATAGGAATGGAGGGATATGGGACAAATACAGGTGAATGAGATTACCGTAGATATGCATCTCGGTCCGAATGGACGAGTCGGGCCGAAGGGCCTGTTTCCCTGCAGTTCCCATGACTGGAATCAGCGGTTCTGTAATCTCTAATGTGCTATGTCATCGGCCTCCCCAGTTGTAGCCACATAACAGACACATCACTGACTGCACAACAGTGGCGATACTGTATTGGGTGGTGGTGTCACCAACAACGGAGGCACATTGTTCATCTCCCTCACAAGTGTCCAACAGGTGCTTCACTCTCCTCAAACTAAACTCTAGCCTAGAAATCCGAGGAATTACACGCCAACAGGTGTCGAATTTTCTCAAACCTGCAGTTTAAACAACAACACGATATAACTGCCTATCATATACGTTGGTCGTTTTAATATGTCTCAGATCATTGAAGTGTTTCTTTCAGTTTCTATGTGTGCCAAATATATACAGCAGGAAGGGAGAAACGCTCTCGTATTAATTAATAAATAGGCACAGAAATACAGACTGAGTGTGTGTGAGAGCTCTCTTGAATTAACTGGAATTTAGGATGAGAGGTGATCTTGACGAAACATATAGAATTCTGAAGAAGGGTCTCCACCCATTCCTTCTCCCAAGAGATGCTGCCTGTCCCGCTGAGTTACTCCAGCTTTTTGTGTCTATGTTCTGTTTAAACCAGCATCTGCAGTTCCTTCTTACACATATACAATTCTTAAGGGATTGGACAGGCTAGATAGAGGAAAAATGTTCCCGATGCTGTGGGAGTCCAGAACAGGGATCACAGTTTACGAATAAGGGGTAGCTCAATTATTACTGAGATGAGGAAAAACTGAACTGTCGTCGGCCTCCCCAGTTGAGATGAATTGTGAATCTGTGGAATCTGAGGGGTAATTTTTCACATAAAGCATGGTGGGTGTGTGGAACGAGCTGCCAGAGGAAGTAGTTCAAACCTGTACCCATAGAGTCATAGAGTGATATGGTGTGGAAACAGGCCTTTCGGCCCAACTTGCCCACTCCAGCCAAAATGCCACATCTACACTAGTCCCACCTGTCTGCATTTGGTCCATTTCCCACCAAACCTGTCCTATTCATGCACCTGTCTAACTGTTTCATGAATGTTGGGATAGTCCCTGCCTTAAATACCTCCTCTGGCAGTTTGCTCCATTCATCCAACACCCACTGTGTGAAAATGTTACCCCTCAGATTCCTATTCAATCATTTCCCCTTCACCTTAAACGTTTGTCCTCTAGACCTCGATTCTCCTAATCAGGGCAGGAGAAGCTGAGCATCTACCCGATCTATTCCTTTCATGATCTAAAGCATGTCTATAAGATCACCCCTCATCCTCCTGCGCTCCAAGGAGACCAAACCCACCCAATTGATTCTGTCTTCAAACTAACGCTGTCCATTCCAGATAACATTCTGGTGAATCTGTTCCACACTGTCTCTGGCAACACGACATTGTTTCTATAATATGGTGACCAGAACTACACAAAATGGCCTCGCAGATATTTGAAGTACGACTGAGGAGAGCGCTGCACTTGGAGGAACAGTTAAGTCTTGATTTTTCTGTATTTTGGTGTTCATTTGTAGTGCAAGTGTGTTCAGAATCAGACGCAGATGGGAAGTGAAACCATCAGCGAGTTCAGAGGTGTCCGTGCCAATCAGCACGAGGCAAATGCTGTCAAAGGTGTCAATGGTGAAAATATATCTGAGCAGCGTGCGATGGAACTGGGTAGCTGGTTGTTACAGTATGTGAGATGTTCTTGGATTGGATGATACAAAGAACATACCTGTGCGTGACGTTAATTCAGGATTCAGGATTCAGGATATCTTTATTTGTCATCCAAAAAACATTTTTTTGGACGAGATTTCGTCAGTGATGTGTCTGGATAAGCAGTGACATTATCAGTGTGGCCAGTGATGGGCCTGGGTAAGCAGTGACATTGTCAACGTGGTCAGTGATGGGTCTGGATAAGCAGTGTCATTATTAGCGTGGTCAGTGATGGGTCAGGATAAGCAGTGACCTGATCAGTGTGGTCAGCGATGGTGAGTAATTGTGCTATGCCATTCATCCAGTGGGGACTATTAGTTCCAGCCGGTGAACACAAGGCGAGGTTCTGTTCAATCTGCAGTTTATTTTTTTATTGAACTACTTCAGACCAGTTGACAGGTTGATGCTAATTCAAACCCACAGACATGACAGCAAAGTCGTTCTGAGAGTTAATGACCAAGTCACCCGTCTATGCTGTCCACAGTGGTTTCGAAACATAGAAACAAAGAAAATACTTGCAGGAGTAGGCCATTTGTCCTTTTGAGCCCGCACCGCCATTCAACATGATCATGGCCGACCATCCTAAATCAGTACCCCGTTCCTGATTTCTCCCCGTGCAACTTTATTCCGTTAGCCCTAAGAGCTATATCTGACTCTCCCATGAAAACCTCCTGTGAATTGACCTCCACTGCCTTCTGTGGCAGAGATTGCCACAGATTCACAATTCATCTCAACTGGCGAGGCCGACGACAGATCAGTTTTTCCTCATCTCAGTAATAATTGAGCTACCCCTTATTCGTAAACTGTGATCCCTTTTCTGGACTCCCACAACATCGGGAATATTTTTCCTGTATCAAGCCTGTCCAATCCCTTAAGATATGTATATGTGTAAGAAGGAACTGCAGATGCTGGTTTAAATAGAAGATAGACACAAAAAGCTGGAGTAACTCAGCGGGACAGGCAGCATCTCTTGGGAGAAGGAATGGGTGGAGACCCTTCTTCAGAATTCTACATGTTTCGACAAGATCCCCTCTCATCCTAAATTCCAGTGAATTTAAGAGAGCTCTCACACTCACTCAGTCTGTATTTCTGTGCCTATATATGAACTAATTCAAGAGAGCGTTTCTCGCTTCCTGCTGTGTATAACTGACACACAGAGAAACTGAAAGAAACACTTCAATGATCAGAGACATATTAAAATGACCAGCGTATATGACAGGCAGTTATATCATTTTGTTGTTTAAACTGCAGGTGTGAGTACTTTCGACACCTATTTACGTTTAATTCCTCGGATGTCCAGGCTAGAGTTTAGTTTGAGGAGAGTGAAACACCTGTTGGACACTTGTGAGGGTGATGAACAATGTGCCTCCGTTGTTGGTGACACCACCACCCAATACAGTATCGCCACTGTTGTGCAGTCAGTGATGTGTCTGCTATGTGGCTACAACTGGGGAGACCGATGACAGAGCACATTAGAGATAACAGAACCTCTGATTCCAGTCATGGGAACAGCAGGGAAACAGGTCCTTCGGCCCGACTGCAGACCGAGATGCCTATCTACGGTAATCTCATTCACCTGTATTTGTCCCATATCCGTCCATTTCCATCCGAAACAAATGGCTGTCCAAATGCTGTTTATTTGCTGTGATGGTATCTGTCCCCACCTCCTCAAAAGAAAATATTGTTCCATCGTTGAAGTCAGAATTCCCTTAAATCTCTCCCCTTTCAATTAAACGTACGTTCTCTAGGTTTAGATTCTCCCAGCCTGTGAAATAACTGTGACCATCTACTCAACCCAGCTGTAGTTGACATAATTTTACAAGCCTCAGTAAGGTCGTCCCTCTGCATTATTGCTCCAATGAGATCAATCCCACCTGATCAAATCTGTCCTCAAACTAACGCTGTCCATTCCAGATAACATCCTGGTGAATCTGTTCCGCACTGCCTCTGGCAATAGGACATCATTTGTGTAATATGGTGACCAGAACTACACAAAAGGGCCTCGCAGATATTCGAAGTACGACTGAGGAGAGCGCTGCACTTGGAGGAGCAGTTAAGTCTTGATTATTCTTTATTTGGATGTTCACCTGTAGTGCAAATGTATTCAAAATCAGACGCACATGGGAAGTGAAACCATCAGTGAGTTCAGAAGTGTCAGTACCGCTGACCTGGAACCGAGGCAGAAAGGTGAATGAACTGTAGAGCAGAGCGATCTAGGACGACAGGTACATCGTGTATTGAATGTAGCGTCACGGGTTGATAGTGTGGTCAAAAAGACTTTTGTAACATTGGCCGTCTTCGGTCATAGCATTGTGTATAGATATACAGAGGTTATGTTGCCGTTGTGTAAGACGTTGGTGAGGCCGCATTTGGAATATTGTGTTCTGTTGTGGGCACCATGATACAGGAAAGATGGTGTCAATCTGGAAAGGTGATAGAGGAGATTTCCGAGGATGTTACCAGGAACAGTGGGCCTGATCTGGAGGGACAGGTTCAGCAGGCTGGTACTATATCCCTTGGTGCATATAGGCTAGTACTATATCCCTTGGTGCATATAGGCTAGTACTATATCCCTTGGTGCATATAGGCTAGTACTATATCCCTTGGTGCATATAGGCTAGTACTATATCCCTTGGTGCATATAGGCTAGTACTATATCCCTTGGTGCATATAGGCTAGTACTATATCCCTTGGTGCATATAGGCTAGTACTATAACCCTTGGTGCATATAGGCTAGTACTATATCCCTTGGTGCATATAGGCTAGTACTATATCCCTTGGTGCATATAGGCTAGTACTATATCCCTTGGTGCAGGAGGATGAGGGATGATCTTCTAAAGCTGGACAATATAATGAGAGGAATAGATCTGGTAGATGCACAGAGAAGGGGAATCAAGAACCAGGGGGCTAGGTTTAAGATGAGGTGGGGGGGGGGGGGGTTTAATCGGAACCTGAGGGGTATTTTTCACACAAAGGTTGGGGGGTGTGGAACGAACTGCCAGAGGAGGTAGTTCAGCCCTGTACTCATAGAGTCATAGAGTGATATGGTGTGGAATCAGGCACTTTGGCCCAACTTGCCCACACCAGCAAACAGGCCCCATCTACATTAGTTCCACCTGTCTGCATTTGGTCCATATCCCACCAAACCTGTCCTATTCATGTACCCAACCTGTCTAACTGTTTCACAAATATTGGGATAGCCCCTGCCTCAAATACCTCCTCAGGCAGTTTGTTCCATACATCCACCACCCATTGTGTGAAAAGGTTACCCCTCAGATTCCTATTCGATCATTTTCCATTCAACTGAAACGTATGTCCTCTGGACCTCGATTCTCCTACTCAGGGCAGGAGAAGCTGAGCATCTACCCGATCTATTCCTTTCATGATCTAAAACACGTCTATGAGATTACCCCTCATCCTCCTGCGCTCCAAGAAGACCAAGCCCAGCCAATTGATTATGTCTTCAAACTAACGCTGTCCATTCCAGATAACATCCTGGTGAATCTGTTCCGCGCTGTCTCTGGCATCAGGACATCATATCTATAATATGGTGACCAGAACTACACAAAAAGGCCTTGCAGATATTTTAAGTACAACTGAGGAGAGCACCGGAACTTGCAAGAGCAGTTAAGTCTTGATTTTTCTGTATTTGGGTGATCATTCGTAGTGTAAGTGTGTTGAGAATCAGACGTAGATGGGATGTGAAACCATCAGTGAGTTCAGAGGTGTCCGTACCAATCAGGACGGGGCAAATGTTGTCAAAGGTGGTGAAAATATATTTGAGCAGCATGCGATGGAACTGGGTAGCTGGTTGTTACAGTATGTGAGATGTCCTTGGAATGGATGATACAAAGAACATACCTGTGTGTGACGTCACTGTGGTCAGTGATGGGTCTGGATAAGCAGTGACATTATCAGTGTGGTCAATGATGGGTCTGGATAAGCAGTGACATTATCAGTGTGGTCAATGATGGGTCTGGATAAGCAGTGACATTATCAGTGTGGTCAGTGATGTGTCTGGATAAGCAGTGACATTATCAGTGTGGTCAGTGATAGGTCCGGATAAGCAGTGACATTATCAGTGTGGTCAGTGATGGGTCTGGATAAGCAGTGACATTATCAGTGTGGTCAGTGATAGGTCCGGATAAGCAGTGACATTATCAGTGTGGTCAGTGATGGGTCTGGATAAGCAGTGACATTATCAGTGTGGTCAGTGATAGGTCTGGATAAGCAGTGATATTATCAGTAATTAATCTCATCTCTAATGAGCTCTCACTGCATCTTGCTGTTCTATCCGCGTTGGCAGGTGCAGACATATTTATTTGTTATTTTCATTTTAATAGGCAGTAGTTAAAATGAGTAAATAACTTTCTCCGGCATACAAGTGATAGAGTAACACATAATGCGTCTCCCCAACACTCCTCACTCCCTCTGCCTCTCTTCCTCCCCCTCCGCCATTCACTCTCCCCACATACTAATTCCCCTCTTGCTCACCAATTTTCCGACCCTCTGACTTCCCACCTCCTCCCTTCTCTCCACACTCCTCCCCACTATCTCCCCACACTCCTCTCTGTCCTGCCACACTCCTCTAATCTCTCTCCCCACACTGCTCCCCCTCTCTCTCCGCACTTCCTCTCTCCCCACTCTCCTCTCACTCTCCATCCCCACACTCCGTCTTTCTCCCCACACACTCACTACTCCTCCCCCTCTGTCTCCCCACACTCCTCCCCCTCTCTCTCTCCCCACATTCCTCCCCATCTCTCTCCCCACGCACAACCCCCTCTCTGCCCACACTCCTCCCCCTCTCTCCCCACACCCCCTCTATCTCTCCCAATACTGCACCACCCTCCCGTCACTCCTATCCCTCTCTCTCCCCTCCTCTCTGTCCCCATCCCTCCACTCTTTCCATACCATCCTTCCTCCCTCTCTCTCACACTCCTCCCTCCCCTGTCCCCTAAAACAACCTATTTCCCCACACTCCTCCCCGTCATTTAACCCACACTCCCCCTCTCTCCCACCACACTCCCCCTCGCTCTCCACATTCATCCTACCTTCTCTCTCTTCCCACAGTATTCAATTCCTCTCCCCACATCCCCTCTCTTCCCATCCTCCATTCCCACACTCCTTCTCCTTTCACTCCACTCCTCCCCTTTCTCTCCCCACACACCTTCCTCTCTCCCCACTCACCTCCCTTACTCTCCACACTCCTTCCCTCTTCCTCTCCACAATCCTCACTCTCTCTCTCTCTCTCTCTCTGGATAAGCAGTGACATTATCAGTGTGGTCAGTGATGGGTCTGGATAAGCAGTGACATTATCAGTGTGGTCAGTGATGGGTGTGGATAAGCAGTGACATTATCAGTGTGGTCAGTGATGGGTCTGGATAAGCAGTGACATTATCAGTGTGGTCAGTGATGGGTGTGGATAAGCAGTGACATTATCAGTGTGGTCAGTGATGGGTCTGAATAAGCAGTGACATTATCAGTGTGGTCAGTGATGGGTGTGGATAAGCAGTGACATGATCACATTAAATCTGACCCCGATGTTTTACATTTGATAAGATGTAAAATAAAGGATCCTTTCTTTTTTTCATTCAGATTTTATTGATTTTTCACAGAGATATATACAAAACAGTACATCATCGACATAAATAAAATAAAATAAGAAAAATATCAAAAATGAATAAATAAATAAAGGTGATAGATAAATAAATAAATGCATATGCATAAGACAGTGTGGTACACTTACTAAATAAAATATTAAAAAGTAACGATTGTTATCTAGAGGTATTTCAATATTCGCACAAACATACCATCTAGTTCTATATAACACAATCTTCCAATATCTAGCTCGGCATTTATCTAGTTGGTGTCATGGCTCAAATAAACGATCCATTTTTCCCAGATCCTCTCAAGAATCCCTTCTTTTTAATTCAAATGTTCGGTTCTAAAGGGTCAACTCAAGTTCAATATCCATAATTAATCTAAACTTTAATGAGAACTAACTCCATTTGCTGCTCGATCCACGCTGGTAAACACGGCAGCTGAAGATGCATTAACTTGTTATTTTCTTCTTAATTAACCCAGGTTAGAAATGGTAATGAACTCTCTCCGGCATACATTGAAAGAATAATACACAACGCTGAAAATTAAAACGTATCTTCAGATCTGAGAAAGGGGGAGTTGAGTAACTGTGCTCTTCCTTCGCCCAGTGGGAATATTAATTCCAGGCGGTGAACACTACCTGTGGGTCTATTCAATCTGCAGTTTATTTTGTAGTGAACTACTTCAGACCAGTCGACAGGTAGATGTGAATTCAAACCCACAGGCCAGACAACAAGGTCGTTCTGAGAGTAAATGACCAACTCATCCGTCTGGGCTGTCTACACAGCGGCACAGAGAAAGCTGCCACACACGCAGACTTTATTTGTGTGCTTATTTATCAAGTAGTTCAAGCGAGAAAATCTCCCGTCGTGCAGTGCAAACCTGGCACTCGTAGACACTGAAATAAACACTTCAATGATCAAGGACTATTATAAAATGACCAATGTATATGACAGGCAATTATGTTATGTTTTTTGCATCTTTGAGCAATGTGGACACCTGCTGATGTTTAATTCCTCTGATTTCAAGGCTACAGTTTTAGCGGTAACCTAATATCCAAGAACATAAATGTGTATAGTAAAAGCTTATTTAGGTATGTCAAGAGTAAAAAAAATGGTAAGATAAATGTGGGTCCCTTGAAGACAGAAGCAGGCGAATTTATTAAGGAAACAAGGAAATGGCAGACGAGCTGACCAGGTACATTGGATCTGTCTTAATAAGGAAGACACAATCAATCTCCCAGATGTACTAGTGGACGGAGGTCTTAGGGTGACGGACGAACTGAAGGAAATTCACATTAGGCAGGAAATGGTGTTGGGTAGACTGACGGATTGAAGGCTGATAATCCCCAGGGCCTGATGGTCTACATCACAGGGTACTTAAGGAAGTGGTTCTAGAAATTGTGGACGAATTGGTGATCATTTTCCAATGTTCTATAGATTCAGGAGCAGTTCCCGTGGATTGGACGGTAGCTAATGTTATTCCACTTTTAAGAAAGGAGGGAGAACAGAAAATGGAAACATAGAAAATAGGTACAGGAG
>NW_027603029.1:0-22956 GCF_053455715.1 Rhinoraja longicauda
TTGCTCTTAAAATCCTATCGATCTAGAAATAATTTTTTTGGAAATACTTAAGTTGGAGCTAGTGAGGAGAGTAATGTTTCGGGTCAGCAGAATGATCTGGTGAATAATCAGCATCTCCACACTTGTTACTTAGCCAATTGAGTGTTTTAACAGCTTTATTTTCCCAACAAGTTTCAAATCTGACTTGTGTACAGCTTTGATTTTCTTGCTTTCTTTAAAAAAGAGAGGAAAACAGACAGCAAAGTTTTTAATGTAGTATAAGAAGATAATTGCAGATGCTGGTACAAATCGAAGGTTTTTATTCACAAAATGCTGGAGTAACTCAGCAGGTCAGGCAGCATCTTCAGACTGAAGAAGGGTCTCGACCCGAAACGTCACCCATTCCTTCTCTCCCGAGATGCTGCCTGACCTGCTGAGTTACTCCAGCATTTTGTGAATAAAAAGTTTTTAATGTCGCAGGTTGCTATATATGGGAACAAACCTATCTTAATCTCATGCTGTTTGCCAGGGATCATATCAAATGGTGGACCAGGCTTGAGGAGCCAAGTGAACCACGCTGCTTCTAATTTGTACGTCTGTGTGCAATAGAGTGGGAAATCAATTCGCAGTTTCCCTTTAAACTATTCATATCGACTGCCTTCCCTGAATATGTTGTCTGTTGAACTCTGGCAGATCCCTCTACTTTCCCCCTTGGCAGCTTGATCCTACTTTTATTCCTTCAGTTTAACTACTGAATAAAATTAACCAATATGAATTAATATAGGAGGAGCACTCGGGTCTGCAGAAAGTTGCTCTACCGTGCGCTTTTGGACGGTTAGTCAACTTGTGTAGTGTAATAAATTTTCAGTAAACCAAGCTACCATTATACAGATCAGTACAACACAAGAACTGTCCCTTTGGCACACAATGTTTGTACCGAACATGATGTCAACTTAAACTGATCATTTCTGTCTGTATGGTGATCCATATCCCTCCTTCCGGCATATTTATGTGCTGTCAAAAAGTTTCTTAAACATCACCATCGTATTCGTTTCCACCATCACCCCAGGCAACATATTCCACGCATCCATCACCTTTTTAAAAAAAACACAACTTGATCTGCACATCTTCTTTAAACGTTCCCCCCTCACCTGAAAGCTACGCCCTCTAGTATTTGACATTTCTGTACTGGGAAAAAGCTTCTGACAGTCTACCCTATCTACGCTTCTCATAATTGTGTAAATCTCCCTCGGGTCTTCCTCTGTCCTCCAATGATCCAAAGAAAAAAAATCAAGTTTAACGTTTAATCCAGGCAGCATCCTGGAAAGCTCTGATGCACCATTTCCAAAGCCTCCACATCTTGCAAAAGTGTGACCATAAGTGCATACAATACTTCAAATGCAACCTAACCAAAGTTTTATGAAACTACTAGACGACCCGTGGACCTGTTGGGTTCCCTTTGGTACTAAAGGTTCTTTAGTATCTTGTCAGTTTCTTTGTTGAACTAAATTAAGGCAAATGTTGCAATCAAAAGCACTTGAACAATTGGTTGGGCATTAAGCAGCCAAAATGGTACACAATAGCGCAACAATTTGAACGAAACAAGACCTGTGAACCCGTTAGGTTCCCGTTGTGACAGCAGGCCCCACTCCAAAAGCTTACAACAAGATCCCAGGGTAAATCCGAGGCTGTGGCGGCTGGGGAGTCTCCCCCGGGGCCGGGGGCAGGCGAGGGGGAGAGGTAAGGGAAGAGGGAGCCCTCACCCCGGCCTCGGGGTGGTCTGGAGAGCAGCCTCCAGGCGCCGCCCAATGTTCTCCATGCCGGCGGCCATCTTTTACCTTTTCTCTGCCGCCGTGCTGTACCATGGGAGGAAGGTCGGGCGCCGGTCCTCCCTGCACTGCTGCGCAGGCTTGCTGCGCCGGGCCTGGCAACCCTCCATCAACTGCGCAGGCGCGGATGCCGTGCCATTGAAACTTATCCCATTCACAGTATAAAGTTTATAAAGTAAATTACTTAAAAAATATAATGAAACTCAAAATACCTTTGTACATCAATACAGTGAAGGGTCCTGCCATTAACTCTTTACATTCCCATTGCGTTTGGCCCCTCAAAGTGCAACACCTAACACTTGCCCAGATTAAACTCCATCTTTCATTCTCTATCCATATCTATAACTGATCTAAACCCTCTGACAGCTAACTTAATTGCCAGCAATTCCACCAGTTTTTGTATCGTTGCATACTTGCTAACCAACCTGTTTACATGTTCCTGGGACTACTTGCCAGGACAAGGAGTATCTGTGGGAAGAGTCAGTTAATATTTCACAGTTTCTACCTAACCTTATTTTTTTATCAAGCATTTACTGTTTATATTTTTAGCCTCTGCAATTTTTTGATTATTGTCTATCTAGCATTACTCATGCCATTTTCACATTTACGTAAAGCTTCCTCAAGCCTTAATTCGCAGCACAATTGTCTTTTCAGATTGAACAGCTGGAAGCTGGCACCCCTGGAAGAATCAAAGTAACTGCAAAGTCCACAGCTACTACAGAGGTTATTTCTGGAGTGTACAATACTGTGAGTATAGTGCTGCACAATTTTAAAATAGTGCTTGAATAATGGATATTGAATCACCACACTGATATTTAATCTTACCCTTGAAGAATTGAATTTTACACAAATGCAGATTGTTTAGGTACTTTTCCACTTCTGGAGTGCCCCAAATTGTGCTGTACAGTTGCATGGGCAATAATAACCAACACCTGGCCATTCCTGTTTTGAGATGACTATCAGCCTGCTGTCTAGCCATTTCAAGCAGACCATCAGTCTGAAGAAGGATTGAAACGTCACCCATTCCTTCTCTCCTGCTGAGTTACTCCAGTATTTTGTGGATCTGTCTGAAGAAGGGTCTCAACCCTAAGCGTCACCCATTCCTTCTCTCCTAGATGCTGCCTGACCTGCTGTTATTCCAGCATTTTGTGATACCAGCCACTTCGAGGAAATTAGTTTAAGACACTTTCAAGTGTCTACAGCTTTCAAGGGAGCTAATTTTACCTGCCACATTTAAGGATTGAGAGTCCAGTTATGTATGTTATGTACTCTGTTTGGAATTAGTTAATTTTAAATTGGCTCTTAATGAAACAGAGAAAGAGAGATGACAACAGCTCAGGAATTCCTCATTTTCTGACTTTTTTCAATAATGCAAAGTGGGATTGTACTGCCACTGCTTGTGTGCAGTGACATTTTTAATAATGTGAAAGTGGTCTGCAACTGTTCAATTGTATAAAATGGGGAAAGAATGATACTGAGACTATCTTGCTGTGCAGAATTTTTTTAAAGATAGTTCTGATTTACTCATTGTGCTTTTAATTTGTGAATAATGTATTTCGATCAATAATAATCATGGAAATTTCCTCATCTCAGTCCTAAATGGTCTACACCTTATTCTTAAACTGTGACCCCTGGTTCTGGACTCACCCAACATTGGGAACATTTTTCCTGCATCTAGCCTGTCCAATACTTTAAGAATTTTATATGTTTCTATAAGATTCCCTCTCATCCTTCTAAATTCCAGTGAATACAAGCCCAGTCGACTCATTCTTTCATTATATTGGAATTAACCTTATGAACCTATGCTGCACTCCTGTTAAAGTTTGTTTTCTCTAGACAGACAACAATGCAACAAAGTTAGTGGTAAAACAGTAAAGTCTTTATTACGCCGGGCGGGAGTGGGGAAGTCAGCACCGGGTGTCTTCAAATACCCAAGCTCACCTCATGTCCCACTCTCCGAAACAAAGGACAAAACGGTATAGTTATATCTTTTTCTTATCAGTGAATGAGGTGACACCACTAACATAATGCCCATACAAGGTAGTAAAGGAAATAAGACCATGTCCATATAGGGTATTAAAAAGTCATAAGTAGGTCAGGTTTTTTTCGTAATAAAGCAATCTCAGGTTATTCTTATTTTTTTAGCAAAGCCAACTAAAGGTCAGTTTTTTCATGTAGAAGTACATGCTGTATTTCTCAAGGTTACACACAGCTTACCTCTTTCTGCTTAGCTAAGCAATTTACAATGTGCAAGAAGAAGCAGGCAATCATTTTGTGACCTGCTTCTTTTGTAAATACTTAAACTCTTTCACTCCCTCAATAGTAATAATGTCCTTCCTCAAATTAGGAGACCAAAACTGCACACAATACTCCAGGTGCAGTCTCACCAGGGCCCTGTACCTCCTTGCTCCTAAACTAAAATTCTATCGCAATGAAGGCCAACGTGCCATGAACTTTCTTCACTACCAGCTGTATCTGCATGCTTACTTTCAGTGACTGACTGACTTAAGTGGCTTACTTTCGGTGACTGAAAGGTCTCATTGCACATCTCCTTTTCCTAATCTGACACCATTCAGATAATAATCTGCTGCCTTGTTCTTGCCACCAAAGTGGATAACCTCACATTTATCCACATTATACTGCTTCTGTCAAGCATCTGCCCACTCACCCAACCTATCCAAATCCTCATAGCATCTTCCTCGCAGCTCACATTGCCACCCAGCTTTGTGTCATCAGCAAACTTGGAGATGTTGCATTTAATTTCCTTGAATAAATCATTACTATTCCATGTCTTCTAACATTCTGGGCCAGCCTATCATGCGGGATCTTGTTCAAATCTATATTTATCACCTTGCCCTCGTCAATTATCTTGGTCCTATCTTTAAAAAGAAACGGAATCAGTTTTGAGACTTGATTTCTTATGCTCAGTCAACCTGTCCATCCTTATTCAGTCCCTGCCTTTTAAAATGCAAACAAATTTAGTCCCTCGGAATCCCTTCATTAACTTTCTACCACTGAAGCAAGGCTTACTAGCCTGTGGTTCCTTGGCTTATCCCTGTTGCCTTCATAAATAAAGTCTCAATATTAGTCTTCTGGTACTTAGCCTATGGCTGAGAAAAATACAAAGATCTCTGTCAAGGCTTCAGCAATTTCCTCATTTGCTTCCCTTGCACCATAGGGTACACCTGGTCAGACCCTGGGGATTTGTCCACTTTTATACATTTTAATGTTTCCAACACTACCTTTTAATATTGAGATGCTCCTGGATATTGCTGTAGCCTCCCTTAAACTCACCAGCTTCCATGTGAGTTATCTTTCAATAATTAACAAAGAATGACTTTCTTCTTTAGGTAATAATTGCGGTGGGCCGTGAAGCTTGCACCAAACGCATTGGCCTGGACAAAGTTGGTGTTACTCTCAATGACAAGTAAGATTTTTTTAAGTTCATAAAAGTAATTGGTTTGTCCTCGTCCTCAATTAGTCGATATGGTATGAAATTAGGTGTAAAGGGTAATTTCCCTTCCAACCCACTCTGCTCAAAGGACATTTTGCTGACAATTCTGCATCTTTCTGTTTTGCTTATTTTATAAATAATGACCACCATGAGTGATCCTGGATGATCCCTACTGTCTAACATCGGGATTCCAGTGGAATTCTGGCCTTTTCTTGCTGCATTGATGCTGAGAACTATATTCTGTACTGTGTATATTTGCCTTTGCTCTACCTTTTGTATTTGAGTTCTTCTTGATTGTATTTATGGGTAGTATTATCTGATTTGATTACATAGCAGGCAAAGCAAAGCTTTTCACTGTCCCTTAGCACACAAGATAATAAACCTAAGTTGGATTTAAAAAAATGATCAGAATAGAATGTCTATGATCCATTGCCATTGACTTGTTTTGCATGGAACACTTAACCCAATTCTGGAGACCCTCCATCACAGGCAAGATAACCTGACTAAGATAAAAAGGTTAAACATTATTATTTCTCCACCTCCTTTTCTGACAGCATATTCCAGATAGTAGCCACTAAAATAACTTCCCCACAAATCCCATTTAAAACTCCTTTCTCACACCCTAGACCTACCCTTGTGTATAGGTCCCTATACCTCCCTATAGGTCCCTATACCTCCACCCTCCGCTCTGTCCAGCAACCCTGCCAGTCCTTTCCGGTTAGGCAGAGGTTCACTAACACTATATTTAGAGTTCCAGAATATAATGTGCCAAGTAAAAGCAAGTCTAACCCCTCATAATTTTGTGCAGTGATTTGAGAATTAAAGTATGAGGGAACATTTGCAGATTCCAACTTTAGTACATTTGATAATGATAAAATATTATTTTAGGTTTAAGTCTAGAACAAGAGTTAACTAATCTATTGTTATACAAATGTTTTATTATTAATGCCAGCATTGTATTATTATAAATCATTGGAACAAAGCCTGTGTACAGGTTAATATTTACACAGAACAAAATTTCAGTTACTTCAGAACTTGTAAGTGGATAGTGCATTCAAATAATGAATTAGTCATCCAGCTGGCAAGAATCTAAGACATTCTATAAGTATATAGTCAGAGACTGATACAGCGTGGAAACAAGCCCTTCGGCTTAGCATGCCCACACCGGCCAACATGTCCCAGCTACACTAATCCCACCTGCCTGCGCATGGTCCATATTCTGCCAAACTTGTCCTATCCATGTACCCGTCCAATGATTCTTAAAGGTTGGAATAATCCCAGCCTCGACCACCTCCTCTGATAGCTTGTTCCATTTACCCACCACCCTTTGTGTTAAAACGTTACCCCTCAGATTCCTATTAAATCATTTCCCCTTCACCGTGAACCTTTGGTCCTAGATTCCCTACTCTGGGCAAGAGAATCTGTGCATCTACCCGATCAACCACTCATGATTTTATACACCTCTATAAGACCGCCCCCTCGTCATCCTGCGTTCCAAGGAATAGAGACCCAGCCTCCTCAGCCTCTCCCTATAGTTCAGACCCTCTAGTCCTCGTAAATCTTCTCTGAACCTTTTCAAGCCTGACAATATATTTCCTATAACATGGTGCCCAGAACTGAACACAATACTGTAAATGCGGTCTCACCAACTGTTACAAGGGAGCAGGTTCAAGGATCTGATTAGTAGAACGGTAGAGGGCTCACTCGTCTGTTTAGTTACAAATCAGTTTTATTGGCAAGAGAAAACAAAAACAATACTTGTCCTGGTGTGCGTGAGGTCCAGTTTACAGCAGCACACCTCTCTCTCTCTCTCTGCCTCCATCCGTGGCGCTGATCGCGACTCAGCCCATCGGTAAACCCCTCTCGTACATGTACACATCAGATTTATTGGCAAGAGAGAGTACAAAAAGAATACTTGTCTTGGTATGCGCGGGGTCCATTTTACAGCAGCAAACCTCTCTCTCTCTCCCTCCCCCTCGCTCCCTCCCCCTCGCTCCCTCCCCCTCGCTCCCTCCCCCTCGCTCCCTCCCCCTCGCTCCCTCCCCCTCGCTCCCTCCCCCTCGCTCCCTCCCCCTCGCTCCCTCCCCCTCGCTCCCTCCCCCTCGCTCCCTCCCCCTCGCTCCCTCCCCCTCGCTCCCTCCCCCTCGCTCCCTCCCCCTCGCTCCCTCCCCCTCGCTCCCTCCCCCTCGCTCCCTCCCCCTCGCTCCCTCCCCCTCGCTCCCTCCCCCTCGCTCCCTCCCCCTCGCTCCCTCCCCCTCGCTCCCTCCCCCTCGCTCCCTCCCCCTCGCTCCCTCCCCCTCGCTCCCTCCCCCTCGCTCCCTCCCCCTCGCTCCCTCCCCCTCGCTCCCTCCCCCTCGCTCCCTCCCCCTCGCTCCCTCCCCCTCGCTCCCTCCCCCTCGCTCCCTCCCCCTCGCTCCCTCCCCCTCGCTCCCTCCCCCTCGCTCCCTCCCCCTCGCTCCCTCCCCCTCGCTCCCTCCCCCTCGCTCCCTCCCCCTCGCTCCCTCCCCCTCGCTCCCTCCCCCTCGCTCCCTCCCCCTCGCTCCCTCCCCCTCGCTCCCTCCCCCTCTCTCCCCTCCCCCTCCCCCTCCCCCCTCCCCCCTCCCCCTCCCCCCCCCTCCCCCCCTCCCCCTCCCCCTCCCCCCTCCCCCTCCCCCTCTCCCCCTCCCCCTCTCCCCCTCCCCCTCTCCCCCTCCCTCTCTCCCTCTCCCTCTCTCCCCCTCTCCCTCTCTCCCCCTCCCTCTCTCCCCCTCCCTCTCTCCCCCTCCCTCTCTCCCCCTCCCTCTCTCCCCCTCCCTCTCTCCCCCTCCCTCTCTCCCCCTCCCTCTCTCCCCCTCCCTCTCTCCCCCTCCCTCTCTCCCCCTCCCTCTCTCCCCCTCCCTCTCTCCCCCTCCCTCTCTCCCCCTCCCTCTCTCCCCCTCCCTCTCTCCCCACTCCCTCTCTCCCCACTCCCTCTCTCCCCACTCCCCCCTCTCTCTCTCTCCCCCCCCCCCCCACGCTCCCTCTCTCCCTCCCTCTTCCCACGGACTGGCATGCAAATCAATACACACAGTGCTGCACACTTGGCTGCACACTCCCTCCCCCTCACTCCCCCCCCTCACTCCCTCCCTCCCCCTCACTCCCTCCCTCCCCCTCACTCCCTCCCTCCCCCTCACTCCCTCCCTCCCCCTCACTCCCTCCCTCCCCCTCACTCCCTCCCTCCCCCTCACTCCCTCCCTCCCCCTCACTCCCTTCCTCCTCACTCCCTCCCTCCCCCTCACTCCCTCCCTCCCCCTCACTCCCTCCCTCCCCCTCACTCCCTCCCTCCCCCTCACTCCCTCCCTCCCCCTCACTCCCTCCCTCCCCCTCACTCCCTCCCTCCCCCTCACTCCCTCTCCCTCTCTCCCCCCCTCTCCCTCTCTCCCCCCCTCCCTCTCTCCCCCCCCTCCCTCTTCCCACGGACTGGCATACAAATCAATACACACAGTGCTGCACACTTGGCATGTAAAGCAATACACAGAGCTGCCGGTTTGGCGCGCACTGTATACACTGGAATTTAGAAGGATGAGAGGAGATCTTATCGAAACATATAAGATTATTAAGGGGTTGGACCGTTAGAGGCAAGAAACATGTTCCCAATGTTGGGGGAGTCCAGAACAAGGGGCCACAGTTTAAGAATAAGGGGTAGGCCATGTAGAACTGAGATGAGGGAAAACCTTTTCAGTCAGAGAGTTGTGAATCTGTGGAATTCTCTGCCTCAGAAGGCAGTGGAGGCCAATTCTCTGAATGCATTCAAGAGAGAGCTGGATAGAGCTCTTAAGGATAGCGGAGTCAGGGGGTATGGGGAGAAGGCAGGAACGGGGTACTGATTGAGAATGATCAGCCATGATCACATTGAATGGCGGTGCTGGCTCGAAGGGCCGAATGGCCTCCTCCTGCACCTATTGTCTATAAAGGTTTGGACACAGGGCTGTTGGCTTAGTGCATGGGGATTTAAACAACGTGCTGTCGGCTGCAGCGCTATGGATTCTAAATATAGCGCTATGTCCACATTCTATAACATTCCAACAACCGCATCCGGTCCGCAGGTGTTACCTAGTTACATCCGTCCCACAGGCTGTAGTAAAATCCACGCGGTCGTGATGCCAATCTGCACATAAAACTTTGTAATATTATGGCCAACAAGATTGTCCTAATGGTCAGTCCCCAGTGCACCACCTTTGTCCACCAGCCTCCAAATATCCCAAAAGGCCACCATCCTCCCGGGGGATTTTAGTCGTGGTATTGTTTTCCGACCCTTCAAAACTTCACTACGGCTTCCTGGATGTGGTCGGCGAAGTTGGTGATGTTCTCTTTTACCCCCTCGGGATCAAACCAGTCACCGAGTCTGTATGACCACGCATGGTATAAATGAACTTATTTTGTCGGACCTTATGCGTCATCAATACCACCAGACATAATCTGATCGTTTGTGACATTAAACGTTGCTTCCATTACTTGGTACATGTTTTGAAATGTATGCTGCCATCTGTGTTATAATGCAATTCCATCACTGCTCCACTGTGACCTTTCAATGTAGCATAATTATCGCAGTTGCCATATAAATTCCAAAACAAATATGAGTTGATCAAATCCTGCAGATGCCAGTGTTGATCCATTCAGGTGAAATTTACAACAATAAACTCACGATAAACAATACAACAATAAACTCACGATCTTTGGCCCCCCTCGGTCATGGCTGACCATGGGTGATGCATCCTAGTTGGCTGCTAGCTCCACACCTCGGCTGGAGCAGCGTCGCTTGCGGCTGAAGGGACCAATGCAGGAGTGACAGTCTTTGTCGCAAAGGCCACATTTGTGTGTGGTCTCTCGTCTGTTGAAGTTGCTGCGCTCCTTTCTGCATGCACACTTGTCTGCCGCTGCACTCATCAGTTTCTCTTCCCCCGTTTTGAGATGTTGGTTCAGAGTACCTCTCCACCTCATACGGTCAGCTGCCAGGCTCTCCCAGGAGTCCACACTGATGTGGAGCGCCTTCAAATCTCTCTTGCAGACATCCTTGTAACATAGCTGGGGGCGGCCGATAGTTCTCCTCCCAGATGTCAGCTCTCCGTAGAGGATATGTTTTGGAATATGGCCATCCTCCATGCGGTGGTCTGCGCTGCCTGAGTAGAGTGTACATACTCGGAAGGCCAGCGCAAGACAGAATCTCGGCGTTGGACACTTTGTCTTGTCAGGATATACCCAGGGTACAGCGGATGCTTCAAATGTGGAAGGTGTTGAGCCTTCTGTCCAGTCTGGCATATGTAGTCCATGTCTCACTGCTATACAGCAGCATGTTGTTGACACAGGCTTTGTAAACTGCTCTCTTTGTCTTCACTCAGCTTTGGGTTGGTCCACACTTGGGTTGTGAGGCGAGCGAGAATTGTAGCTGCCTTCTTGATCCTCTTGTCAATCTCTGTGTCCAAGGAGAGGTTGTCGGTGATGGTGGAGCCGAGGTACATGAGCTGATGGACAGCATCGTTCGTATTCGTCAATGGTGATGACAGGCGGTGCCTCTGTATCCTGTCCCAGGACGTTTGTCTTCTTCAGGCTGATGGTCAGCCCGAAGTCCTTGCAAGCCCGATAGAAGCGGTCCATCAGTGACTGTAGTTCCTGCTGGGTGTGGGACACAACTGTTGCATCATCGGCGAACAACATGTCTCTGATGAGAGCTTCACATACGTTTGTCTTGACTCTGAGGCGGGTGAGGTTGAAGAGCTTGCCGTCTGATCTAGTACGCAGGTAGATCTCCTCTGTTGTGGTGCCGAAGGCATGTTTCAGGAGCAGAGCGAAGAAAATCCCCAAAATTTTGGGAACGAGGACACAGCCTTGTTTGACGCCACTGCGGATGTCAAAGGGCTCCGAGAAGCTGCCATTGAACTGCACTGTCTCCATCGTGTTGATGTGGAAGGATTTTCTCATGCTCTGCAGTTTTGGTGGGCAGCCGATCTTTGGGAGAGCCTTGAATAGGCCATCTCTGCTGACTTAGTCGAACGCCCTGGTGAGGTCATTGAAAGCAATATACAGGGGCATCCGCTGTTCTCTGCACTTCTGGAGCTGGCGAAGGGAGAAGACCATGTCTACTGTTGACCTTCCAGCTTGGAAATCACACTGTTTCAATATATGTTTCAATAAGATCCCCTCTCATCCTGCTAAATTCCAGTCTATACAAGCCTAGTCGTTCCAGTCTTTGAACATGTGACAGTCCAGCCATTCCGGGAATTAACTTAGTGAACTGACACTGCACTCCCTCAATAGCAAGAATGTCATTCCTCAAATTTGGAGACCAAAACTGCACACAGTACTCAGGTGCGGTCACACTAGGGCCCTGTACAACTGCAGAAGGACCTCTTTGATCCTATGCTCAACTCCTCTTCTCATAAAGGCCAACATGCCATTAGCTTTCTTCACTGCCTACTGTACCTGCATGCTAACTTTAAGTGACTGATGAATAACGACACCCAGATCTCTTTGTAATCCCCCTTTGTTATAATTTGCCTTCCTGTTCTTACCACCAAAGTGGATAACCTCACATTTATCCACATTAAACTGTATCAGCCATGCATCTGCCCACTCAGACAACCTGTCCAAGTCACCCTGCATCCTCATAGCATCCTCCTCACAGTTCACACTGCCACCCAGCTTTGTGTCATCCGCAAATTTGCTAATGTTACTTTTAATCCCTTCATCTAAGTCATTAATGTATATTGTAAATAGCTGCAGTCCCAGCACCGGGCCTTGCGGCCTGCCATTCTGAAAGGGACCCGTTAATCCCTACTTTTGTTTCCTGTCTGCCAACCAATTTTCTATCCATGTTTCCTTTATCATCGTTTTTTTTACATATCTTTTACTCATTGTTCTTTATCTCTGTACATCATCGTCTATATCTCTAATTTCTCTTATCCCTAACCAGTCTGAAGAATGGTCTTGAATCGAAACGTCACCTATTCCTTATCTCTGGAGATGCTGCCTATCCCGCTGAGTTACTCCAGCTTTTTGTGTCCAGCATGTTCTGATTATTTCTTCTGCATTAATAATTCACATTTGAAGAGAGTAAAAGGGCTCTGCCCTCCAGTACTTTGTTAGAACGACTGTTACCATTGTTTGCTTGTAAAATGTTCGAGGAGATGTCTTGTCCTGTTGATCCAGCTGTTTCTATGCGTTGAGCAAGAAATATAGTTGAAGTTACAGTTAGTTGTAAACCATGGCTTCCATCACCCCGCTACAAACATGGCCAATCCCTCCTAGATTCTTGTTTAGTAAGGATATCAAGGGTTATGGGGAGAAGGCAGGAGAATGGGGTTGAGGCAGAAAGATAGATCAGCCATGCTTGAATGGTGGAATAGACTCTGAGATGAATGGCCTAATTCTGCTTCTATGGCCTCTGAACTTATGATCCCTCAGATTTCATTGTGCTGATTTCCTTTCATTATTCCTTTCTTTTACAAAATGGGCAAACATACGCTTGAATCGAATAAACCAGTTGCATTTCCTAACGATGGAGGGTATTAACAGTGCTTATTTCATCTACAAATTAAAAAATATGTGTCTTGTGGCTCGAAAACACCTTGAAGGCGTCTAACTTTTTTTTAGAGGTGCTGATTTGGCATACTGGCAGGTACTGTCAGATAAAAAGCACAGGGTGTAAGTAAACCATCAGTTTTTGATTTTTTTTCATAGTTTTTCTTATGTCCATTTTCACTGGATTTCCATTAACACTGCAATGTTAAACTGATATTCTCCCTTAGTAATGGATCTCTTAAGTTGGAATGCCTCATGCCAAAATCTTCCATACTATATTTGGATTTTTCTTGATAAATTTGCTGTACTTTTGGCAGAGGTGTTGTGAGGGAATGAATTGGCAGTTTTTAACTTGAACGCAATCCAACTTGTACTGGAAAAACATCCAGCTGGAAGGCTGAAGTCTGTTTGTTGGACTTGCACGTGGAGATCAATGTCTTCCCTTGGGCCCAGGTGGCTTTTTCCTACACAATTAAAGTTTCTTTAGCTGTTTCAAATCCGTGCTGCTGGTGGTTTACAGCCTGGCGGTGTTCCAGTTATTGCTGCTTAAGGTGCTTAATCATTGAGATCTTCCTCATGACCCTAATCTGCAGAACGCTTAGTTTTGAGATAACTGCCAAGAATTGCCTAGGTGTGCAGGTCTGTGTCTGCCTTATAGTATTATCTGAACTAATTTAACATGGTGGTTACGGGTTATTCCTCATCCTCATGGCATCTTATTCTTCGAATGCTACATGCAGGCACCCAACATGCCACGTTAGTTCACAAACGGATGAGTTTGGGGTGGCGCAGCTGGTGGAACCGCTACCTCACAGTGCCAAAGACCTGGTTTTGATCCTGGCCTCGGGTACTGTCTGTCTGTATGTGGAGTTCACATGTTCCCTCTGTGACCGCTTGGGCTTCCTCTGAGTGCTCCAATTTACTCCCACATCCTAAAAACATACGGGTTTGTAAGGTTAAATGGCTCTCTGTAAATTGCCCTTTGTGTGTAGGAAGTGGATGAGAAAGTGGGTTAACGTGGAACTAGTGTGTGAAAGAGTGATTGATGTTTGGCATAGACTCTGTTCCAAAGGGCATGTTTCTGTGCTGTATTCTAGTAATCAATTGAGAGTTATGGGTCTGATGTCATGGCTCAAAGGTGCCATGACTAGAAAGCTCAGGAGAAATGGAAAAGGAAAGGAGGGCAAAAAGCAAATGCAAATAGGCTAGTAGATGATATGACGGAGAACCCCAACATTATTCTGTACATCTGAGTTCTAAGAGAGGTTGAGATAATTGTGGACTAGAAAAGAGAATTCCACATAAAAGCAATGGGCATGGTGAATATATTGAGTACTACTCGGTAACAGATTTTATGGAGGAGTGTGGTGAATTCATTCAATGTGAAGATGATGGTTGGGAAGATGGTCAGGATATAGAGTGAAAATTCCTGAGGGGAAGAGTATGAGAAAGATTGACTCTGCTTAAAGTATGTATCATTCAGTCTGGATTGGTACTCTGGGAGTAGAAATTGTAGATGGATTGCTATAATGTAGGTAAAAGAGTGGTGCTAGAGGTCTGGAGAGTGACAAATGTGATTCATTTGTTCATTTGCAAGTGCCTACAAGTTGGCAGCTAGAATGTTTGTTTACCTTGTACAAGATGTGGTTGCAGTTTGCTCTGTCCCACTTGCTTGCACCTGGCCTGTATCCCCCCAAACCTTTCCTAATTATCTACCTGTCCAAGTGAATTTTTAATTTTCTATTTGTGCCTACTTCCTCTGACAGCTTGTTCCATGTTCATGCCACCTTCTGAAAAGGTAGCCCCTCGGGTCCCTTTTTAAATCTTTCCCTTCTCCCACTAAACCTATGATCTCTAACTTTAGTCTCCTTTATGTTGGGGAAAATACTGTTTTTCACTGTTTTCTATGCCTCTCATGATTGTATATAGCTTAATACGATCACCCCTCTGCCTCCTACACTCCATGGACAAAGTACACAGGCTATCTAGCCTCTCCTTGCAGCTCAAACACTCTCGATGTGATAATATCCTTGTAAATCTTTTCTGCACCCATTCTAGTTTACTGTATGCTGTTCTGGTCACCCTAGCAGCAGCAGGGTTTCACCCCAGTAGTCGCAGCAGCACAGTATTCCAAATGTGGCTTTATGAAAGTTTTGCATAGCTGCAACATATTCCAATTCCTGTACTCAGTACCCAGATCAGTGAAGGCAAGCAAACTCCTCCTTTACCACCTATTCACCTGTGTTGCCTCCTTCATGGAACTATGGACATCTGCATACTTGGGTGTCTCTGTACTCCAACACTCCTCAAGTCCATACTGTTCACTTTGCAAGTCCTGACTCAGTTTGTCCTACTAAAGTTCCACATGTTGCATTTATCTGGTTTATACGCCATCAGCCCATTGATGCAGATCCCCTTTTAATCATTTTTAGTGTCCTCCATTCCACCAATTTTGGTGTCATCTACAAAACCCACTGGTCACTTCACCTACATTTACATCCAATGTGTTAATATAAATAATAAACAACAGTGGAGCCACCATTGATCCCTGGTAGTGGTTGCAAGAAATTAGCAGATGCTGGTTTACAAGTAAAGAGACAAAGAACTGGAATAACTCAGCAGATCAGGCAACATTCTCTGGTGAACATGGATAGCCGACTTTTCAGGTCCCAACCCAAAACGTCACCTATCCATGTTCTCTAGAGTTGCTGCCACGACCCTCTGTTTCCTCATTTCAAACCAATTGTCTATTCAATTGGCTAGCTTACCCCAGATCTAACCTTCCAGACAAGCCTATTTTATGGTATTGTGTCAAACCCCTCACTAAAGTGATTTGTGTATGAGTTGGTCAGAGGCTGAGCATTCTGTGGTAAATGATTCATCTCTTGACTGACTGAAGCCTTTCTGAGAGACACAAATAGAAATATGATCATGTTTTCTCCATTTACCTGGAAATGCAACTGAACAAGAGACATTCTTGCAACCATCGTCATTGGCAGTTCAGTCAACATACTACACGTTCCTCCCCCACTGGTGTGTAGTACCTACAAGATGCTCCTTGGACAGCAAGTGTATCGGAACACGATCATTCTGCAGGCAGGCAGTGACTGGATCGGTCAAAGTCAGCATGGATTATAAGGGAGAAATCATGCTTGACTTATCTTCTGGAATTTTTTGAGGATGCAATAAGTAGAATGGATAAGGGAGAGCCAGTGGGTGTGGTGTATCTGGTCTTTCAAGAAGCCTTTGACAAGGTCCCATACAAGAGATTTGTGTGCAAAATTAGAGCACATGGTGTTGGGGGTAGGGTATTGAACTAGGTGGCAGACAGGAAGCAAAGAGTAGGAATTAACATGTCCTTTTCAGAATGGCGGGCAGTAATTAGTGGGATGCCGCAAGGCTCAGTGCTGGGACCCCAGTTATTTACAATATATTAATGATGTAGACTAAGGAATTAAATGTAACGTCTCAAGTTTGCTGATGACACAAAGCTGGGTGGCAGTGTGAGCTGCGAGGAAGGTGCTATGAGGCTACAGGGGGACTTGGATAAGTTGGGTAAGTGGGCAGATGCATGGCAGTGCAGTATAATGTAGATAAATGTGAGGTTATCCACTATGGTGGCAAAAACAAGAAGGCAGATTATTTGAATTGTGTCAGATTAGGAAAAGGGGAGGTGCCACGAGCCCTTGGTGTCCTTGTACATTAGTCACTGAAAGTAAGCCTGCAGGTACAGCAGGCAGTGATGAAACCAAATGGCATATTCTCCTTCATCATAGCGAGAGGATTTGAGTATACAGCTAAGTGAAATTTTCGCGGATTTCAGCGGTTTTAAAATCCATTTTCCGCGCTTTTTGCATGGTTTCCACGTTTTTCATTTTGCCAAATAAACGGAGAAATCGGATCGAGAAAAAGAAAGAAAAAATAAACAATGTATATACTTGTAATGAACACTAGGTTCCGCTAGAGGTCGCTAGGGGTTCCGCAGGAAATCCCCTGCGCCGTGGCAGTCTTCCTGAAAATGTGGCACCTAGGATGGGCAAGATAGCCAATCGCAACCTCGTCGGGACTTCCATGGCCAATCGGTGGGTTCAATTTGCAACCTGCGGCCAGTGCTCTGGAACTCCAGCCCAGCTAGTGCCAGCACATCTATTCCCATAGCTGACTTCTTTGGCCTGCTGGATAAACCAGCAAAGATCTGGAACCAAGAGTGCCAGAAAATCAGTGGTGGAACTGTAATGAGTAAATATTAAATTTAAGTGCAAGATTTTATAACTAAATTAATTAAGACAGGGTTAAAATGTAAAACATAGCAGAAAAGCCAATTACCATCTTTTTGGGCTGATTATCAATTAATGTGCAAAATTACTTAAATGTTATTAGTATACGGAATTTAAAAGGATGAGAGGGTATCTTATGGAAACATACAATTATTAAGGGATTGGACAGGCTAGATGCAAGAAAAATGTTCCCGATGTTGGGGGCGTCCAGAACCAGGAGTCAACAGTTTAAGAAAAGGGGCATTTAGGACTCAGACGAGGAAAAACTTTTTCACCCAGAGAGTTGTAAATCTGTGGAATTCTCTGCCACAGAAGACACCTCACACGCTCTCCATCTCCTGGATAACTTCCGGTTCCCAGGCCCCCACTCCCTCATTTTCACCATGGATGTCCAGTCACTCTACACTTCCATCCCCCATAAGGATGGTCTCGAAGCCCTCCGTTTCTTCCTCGACCGTAGAACCAGCCAATCCCCATCGACCAACACTCTCCTCCGCCTAGCAGAGCTGGTTCTTACCCTCAACAACTTCTCCTTTGACTCCTCCCACTTCCTCCAAACCAGAGGCGTAGCTATGGGCACTCGCATGGGCCCTAGCTACGCCTGCCTCTTTGTCGGGTACGTCGAACAATCCCTGTTCCAGACGTACACTGGCCCCATCCCCGAACTCTACCTCCGCTACATCGACGACTGCATTGGTGCTACCTCTTGCACCCATGCAGAACTCACTGACTTTATACACTTCACCTCCAATTTCCATCCTGCCCTTAAATATACCTGGACTATCTCTGACATCTCCCTCCCGTTTCTGGACCTCACCATCTCCATCACAGGAGAAAAATTAGTGACGGACATTTATTACAACCCCACCGACTCGCACAGCTATCTGGACTACACTTCTTCCCACCCGGTCCCCTGCAAAAAGTCTATCCCCTACTCCCAATTCCTCCGTCTACGCCGCATCTGTGCCCGGGATGAGGTGTTTCAGACTAGGGCTTCCGAGATGTCCTCGTTTTTCAGAAAACGGGGCTTCCCCTCCTCCATTATAGATGAGGCTCTCACTAGGGTCTCTTCTACATCCCGCAGCTCCGCTCTTGCTCCCCATCCCCCCACTCGCAACAAGGACAGGATCCCCCTCGTTCTCACCTTCCACCCCACCAGCCAGCGGATCCAACATATCATCCACCAACATTTCCGTCACCTACAACAGGACCCCACCACTGGCCATATCTTCCCATCCCCTCCCCTCTCTGCATTCCGCAGAGACCGTTCCCTCCGCAACTCCCTGGTCCACTCGTCCCTTCCTACCCAAACCACCCTAACCCCGGGCACTTTCCCTTGCAACCGCACGAGATGCAACACCTGTCCCTTTACCTCCCCCCTCAACTCCATCAAAGGACCCAAACATTCTTTCCAGGTGAGACAGAGGTTCACCTGCACCTCCTCCAACCTCATCTATTGCATCCGCTGCTCTAGATGTCAACTCATCTATATCGGCGAAACCAAGCGCAGGCTCGGCGATCGCTTCGCTGAACACCTGCGCTCGGTCCGCATTAACGCCACTGATCTCCCGGTGGCCCAGCACTTCAACTCCCCCTCCCATTCCCAGTCTGACCTCTCTGTCATGGGCCTCCTCCAGTGCCATAGTGAGGCCCGCCGGAAATTGGAGGAGCAGCACCTCATATTTCGCCTGGGCAGTTTGCGGCCCGGTGGTATGAACGTCGACTTCTCCAACTTCAGATAGCTCCTCTGTCCCTCCCTTCCCCTCCTCCTTCCCAGATCTCCCTCTATCTTCCTGTCTCCACCTATATCCTTCCTTTGTCCCACCCCCGACATCAGTCTGAAGAAGGGTCTCGACCCGAAACGTCACCCATTCCTTCTCTCCCGAGATGCTGCCTGACCTGCTGAGTTACTCCAGCATTTTGTGAATAGGCAGTGGAGGCCAATTCACTGGATGTATTCAAGAGAGAGTTGAATATAGCTCTTGGGGCTAACAGAATCAACAGATATGGACAGAAAGCAGGAATAGGGTACTGATTCTGGATGAGCAGCCATGATCATATTAAACTGGTGGTGCTGGCTCAAAGGGCTGAATGGCCTACTCCTTCGCCTATTTTCTTTGTTTCTGTCTATATTTTCTCTCCAGTTACACAGTATCCTGTCTTGAAAATACATTTCATTCTTTTGTTATTGTTTGGCCTAAATTCAGAAATTTTTCCTGCAGTGGTTTATGGAAAGGGTCAACCAACACCTTTCAGGGCAATTAGAGATGGACTAAATGCTGGCCTTATCAATAATGCCCATGTTCATGTTCAAGTTCGGACCTTGTAACAAACAGACAACCATAACAAATCGATTTAAAGCACAAAAAGCTTTCCTATTTTCACCAAGGCGGGATTGGCAGAACTGCAGCAAGTGGAATTCTCTGCCTCAGAAGGCAGTGGAGGCCAATTCTCTGAATGCATTCAAGAGAGAGCTAGATAGAGCTCTTAAGAATAGCGGAGTCAGGGGGTATGGGGAGAAGGCAGGAACGGGGTACCGATTGAGAATGATCAGCCATGATCACATTGAATGGCGGTGCTGGCTCGAAGGGCCGAATGGCCTCCTCCTGCACCTATTGTCTATCACTATACTTGGCAGTCCTGAGCACCCACTCAAGGAATTAGGAAGATACAGATTTTATTATGGAGATGACAATGCAGAGTCCATGATAAGATGTCTTTACCATATAAGGAATAGACCTGCTCACAGTTAGCTCTCTGAGCTAAACCTTTGTGTGTGTATATATATATATATATATATATTCCTTTATTCGTCCCACACTGGGGAAATTTACAGTGTTACAGCAGCAAAGTGGATAGCAAGAGATCATTCATTATAAATAAAAGTAAGACAACGATAAATTGTCATCAGTTTACTGTGTATTCCTTAACTGTAACTGTTGACTCGTTTTCTGGGAGCAGTGCTGGTTGTGCAGTCTCACAGCAGCGGGAAGGAAGGACCTCCTATTTCTCTCTTCCACGCACTTGGGGTGAAGGAGTCTGTCACTGAAGGAGTTACTCAGTGCAGTGACAGTGTCGTGCATGGGGTGGGAGTCGTTGTCCAGCCGCGATGTTAACTTTGCTATCATCCTCCTCTCTCTCACCGCCTGCACTATGTCGAAGGGGCAACCCAAGACAGAGTTGGCCTTCTGACCAGCTTGTCAAGCCTCTTCCCCTCTGCCGCTGAGATGCTGCTGCTCCAGCAGACCTCTCCATAGAAAATGGCTGATGCAACCACCGTGTTGTAGAAGGTCCTTAGGAGTCCCCCCTGCACGCCAAACACAACTTGCAGCACAACTTCCAGTGTTGAAGGTACATAATAGAGGCAATTAGCACATTCGTGTAACTAGACATGAAGGCAGTTTTGGCCATTATCATAGCTTGCAACTAGCCACATTTCCTGAAATCAGGTACCTTTGCAAATAAGTTAGCTGTCCGGGCTTGCCTTTTGCAGTACACATTCTTTTAGCCACATTTTCTTTAGTCAAGCATCCCATCAACCTCTGCGAAAGGCAAGGCTAGGCAGCCACTTTATCATTCCCCCCTTTTATCCACTGCACTGCACTGTAGCACTCTAAATTTCCCCTGTGTGGGACAAATAAAAGAACATATATATATAATCATTTTAAATGATAACTACAAGTGGCTATTCTTGCAAGCTGCGGTCATTAATGATAAGATAAATCTAACCAGCAAAAGGACAATTAGGATTAAAACAACATTTGAACCATATTGCAAAATATTACCCCACAGATCACCCATCAAAGTAAAAGGCACCACCCTCCCTTGGGTCCTTGTTCAAAACTAGCCAAATAACTTCTTATTTCGTCAGCAGCATGTGTGATATTGTAGAATTCATCATGAAAATTGGTAATACACTTGTGTCTGATCACTGTACACACAGGAATACAAAGGAATACAAAGCTTTATTTGTCATTCGGTACCGAGGTACCAAACAAAATTACATTGCAGTCACACACAAAAAAAAAAGAACACAAGACACATGACCCCAACACAAACATCCATCACAGTGACTCCAAACACCCCCTCACTGTGATGGAGGCAACAAAACTTCCACTCTCTTCCCCACGCCCACGGACAGACAGCTCGTCCCCGACCGACCCGCACAGTCCCCGCAAGGGGATGGAAGTCCCCGCGGCCGAGCCGCACCGGGCGCTGAAAAGTCCCCCGGGCGATGGAAGGCCCCGCGGCCATCACCGTCATATAGTCCAATGCAAAACGTATTTGCTTGGCTTAAAGGCACAACTCAGCCAGCTCATGGTTTACTGCCTCTAGGTCTGGTTGTCGATGATGGTTAGCCTGCACACTAAATAATTACGATTCTTATTCTTACGATTCCCCAGATGTTCTAGTGGCTAGAGTTCCTAGTGTGACAGAGGAACTGAAGGAAATCCACATTAAGCAGGAAATGGTGTTGGGTAGACTGATGGGAGTGAAGGCTGATAAAGCCCCAGGGCCTGATGGTCTGCATCCCAGGGTACTTAAGGAGATGGTTCTAGAAATTGTGGACGCATTGGTGATCATTTTCCAATGTTCTATAGATTCAGGATCAGTTCCTGTGGATTGGAGGGTAGCTAATGTTATCCCACATTTTAAGAAAGGAGGGAGCGAGAAAACGTGAAATTATAGACCAGTTAGTCTGACATCAGTGGTGGGGAAGATGCTGGAGTCAATTATAAAAGACAAAATTGCGGAGCATTTGGATAGCAGTAACAGGATCGTTCCGAGTCAGCATGGATTTACGAAGGGGAAATCATGCTTGATTAATCTTCTGGAATTTTGAGAATGTAACTAGGAAAATTGATAGGGGAGAGCCAGTGGATGTGGTATGCCTCGACTTTCAGAAAGCCTTCGACTAGGTCCCACATAGGAGATTAGTGGGCAAAATTAGAGCACATGGTATTGGAGGTAAGGTACTGACATGGATAGAAAATTGGCTGACAGACAGAAAGCAAAGAGTGGGGATAAATGGGTCCCTTTCAGAATGGCAGGCAGTGATTAGTGGGGTACCGCAAGGCTCGGTGCTGGGACCGCAGCTATTTACAATATATATTAATGACTTGGATGAAGGGATTAAAAGTACCATTAGCAAATTTGCAGATGATACTAAGCTGGGTGTAAGTGTGAACTGTGAGGAAGATGCTATGAGGTTGCAGGGTGACTTGGACAGGTTGTGTGAGTGGGCGGATGCATGGCAGATGCAGTTTAATGTGGATAAATGTGAGGTTATCCACTTTGGTGGTAAGAATAGGAAGGCAGATTATTATCTGAATGGTGTCAAGTTAGGAAAAGGGGACGTACAACGTGATCTGGGTGTCCTAGTGCATCAGTCACTGAAAGGAAGCATGCAGATACAGCAGGCAGTGAAGAAAGCCAATGGAATGTTGGCCTTCATAACAAGAGGAGTTGAGTATAGGAGCAAAGAGGTCTTTCTGCAGTTGTACAGGGCCCTAGTGAGACCGCACCTGGCGTACTGTGCAGTTTTGGTCTCCAAATTGGAGGAAGGATATTCTTGCTATTGAGGGCGTACAGCGTAGGTTTACTAGATTATTTCCCGGAATGGCAGGACTGTTGTATGTTGAAAGACTGGAGCGACTAAGCTTGTGCACACTGGAATTTAGAAGGATGAGAGGGGATCTTATCGAAACATATAAGATTATTAAGGGGTTGGCCACGTTAGAGGCAGGAAACATCTTCCCAATGTTGGGGGAGTCCAGAACAAGGGACCACAGTTTAAGAATAAGGGGTAGGCCATTTAGAACGGAGATAAGGAAAAACATTTTCAGTCAGAGAGTTGTAAATCTGTGGAATTCTCTGCCTC